>NC_069722.1:23372510-23680010 GCF_027358585.1 Pangasianodon hypophthalmus
ATAAGGATAAGGCTGTTATTGTGCTGTGTGCTCATATTCCCCTAATAGATACAGTAACTTATCAGTGTGACTGTAAATTTCGGATATTTATTGCTTATTTTTGTAAAGAATTTCTCTCTTGAAACAGTATTTGGCATCCATGCATGATGGACTACCATTAGCAGAGCTTAAATCACCCAATGATTCAACTCTAACACTGATCGTATATTTAGTGCTGAAAACCTGCCCACGTTCTCCACTCTGACCCTCCACCAACCCTGATTGTCTGCATTAGCGCTGAATAACCCTGATCTTTTGTATCCATAGCATTTCCATTCGATCCCAGGTGCTTCTGGCAGCCCGAAGACGGTTCAGTTGAGCTCACCTCCAGTCGTTCCAGCGCCGTTCGGACGAGCCGAGCCAAAACGCAGGGCTTATTAGGGAAACGATAGCGGTGCAGATATGACCTCATGCTAAGACGCTGCAGCTGGACAGCAGGTCAGGTTACAGAGAGCAGAGAAATCTGGGGAAATCAGGGGCAGAGCTGAAACTTGGGAGGAAATAATGGGAGTCAAATCTTGGGTGTGTTGTCAAGAAACCGTGGTGGAAAGAGTTGTTGTGTCATAACAACAAGTCGTCAAAGCTTTGCACTTTTGTAACCTCATGAGCAGATAGCTGATAGCCTGCTATCTAATAAGAATTAACAGTGGGTGAGATAGATCGCTACAAAAATCAACCTAAAAACTGACTTGTAGGAATGGTGAACATATGACCTTAAGCTATTTTATAGATAAAATGGCTTATAGAAATCTGAACGCTTTTAATTATGTGATCATGAAGCTGGTTCTTGACATTCTTCCTACCCTTCTTCTCCAACTGGCCATGCACTTGAATGGGTTCCTGATGAACCTTGAGCTCTCCATCTTCTTTTTGCTTGTGCCTCTGCCCTCTTAAGTGTTGAGTCTACTCCTGATTTAGTTCCCAAGTACCTTCAGTACCTTCCTGCTCTGGTGTTTTCCTCAAGGGCTTCCGAAGCATCTTCCTCTCCTTTATGACCTCAGGGACTTTCATTTCTCCCCTACCAACCTCCATGGAAGAAGTGCTTCTCCAAATTGCATATCTAAAGTTATTGATGTTCCATGGAACTCCACATCCTATCTTCCATCCTGCATCTTGGTGGACTATTGGGCTGTCTTCCTTTCATTATGTTTGTAGTTTTTTTAAGCCTGGATTATACTTGCTTCTTACTACTCATACACAAGATGGCTGTCGCACATATCCAGTGATCGTTCAGAGCATTGCCTTTACACATCCTCAGAAATTAACACTACTCATCCACATGTTGTGATGCCAATATAAATAGTGTGGGCAGTGCAGCACCACGTGACACTGTGTCCGCAATTGACTAAACAAAGGTTTACCTTGCATATTGGCCTTGTGGATTTTCTAGATTAGTAAATACTTTTTAATGTAAGGTCATAGTTTTCCATTGGAGATGCAGCTCATGACAGCAATCACAATGACAGCTGAAAGAAAAACAGACCTCGTCTGTTAATAAACATTGCTGTGCATGAAACAATTTACACTTCAATTTTGAAACCTGAAGGACGGGCTGTTTTGAATCTGACGTGTCATATGTACGTGAATGTGATAAATCTTAGCAAGCTAGCACAAGTAGCACTGTAGTCACTGCACAGTGTCATCCTTTTTTTCTGCATCCCAATAATTTAATATTAAAGAATTAGAAGTGGTTATAGCTGAAGCTGCCATTTGTATTTCTATTTGTATTTGCATGATTGTATTTGTATATGCATGATTTACCAACTTAAACAGAACTGCAAAAAAAAAAATTTTTTTAATAATCTACTATGAGTTTTTGCTTGCGTCCATGTTTCAACAAAGGAAAAGAGTATTAATCTCTGCCCATTAATTTCAAATATTATGCTTATTTTTCTAGCATCCATTCATAATCCAGTAAAATTGTATCTTTTTTTTTACTGATGAAATATGAACAGTTGGTAGTGGGCTCGGACATTTAGACCTGACGATGTGTTTCTTATTAGCACTTTAACCTTTTAACAGGTGCGTAACATGAGATAGAGAATGAAACACGCACCAGTGACGGGCTACACTTCAACTCCTCCATGTAACGACCCTCATCTGGCAACCACACACACTCACACAGACACACAGACACACACACTCTGTTTCCAGAGATGGCTCAGTGCTGATCTTTGCCACATGTCTCAGTGTGTGCACGCTTAAATCCATGCATTGTCATGCACTCTATAAAACAGTCACTTCTAATTAGACGAGGCCAGGACACTTTTACGGCACGACTGTAAACCATATTCTGTGTTACGACCTCGTTTTTAGGGGGCATTGAGGTTCATCGAATGTGTAAATTATAGCGTCTGCGGTTTCTGAGTCTGAGTTCACACATGGAAGTATGAAGAAAGGCTTCAGTGGTTTGTTTCAATGCTTCATTGTGGCTTCTTTGGATAGTTTCACCCTTTCTGTTTGAGGAGCATTCTCCTGCAGGGTTCTACATAAAACCTTTGAGGCTTCCCTCTGATAAATGAAGAACTCCTGAGGAACCCTCCTTCATTTAAGGGTCATTCATCTTAGTTGTTTCAGAGGCAACTCTCGAATAGGTTGAAGGTCCTTCAGGAAGAAAGGGATGAGTCCGTCAATGGTTCTTCGGATAGTTCTGCTTGGAACCCTTTTTGATTGATGAGCATCATCTTGTAGGGTTCTACAGAACCCTTTAAGGCCTCCTCTAGGCAACTGAAGAATGGTTAAGGGTTTAATCTGTGCCTCCTAGTTGTTTATGAGAATACTCTTGACAGGTTCGAGGTCCTTAAAGAAGAAAGAGATGAGTCCTTATTTATTTGTATATGTGCTTGGACCCATTTCTGCTGCAGGAACATTCTCTTGTAGGATTGTATATAAAAGTCTTTGTGGCTTCCTCCAGTCATCTTCCTCCAGTCAACCCTAAACTATTCTAGATTTAATCTTTAGGTCCTGTTTTTTTCCGAGGAAACTCTCAAAAAGCTTCAAGAACCTTTGAGAAGAGTCCTTCATTCATTCTTCTGATAGTTTTGCTTGGAACCATTTCTGTTTAAGGAGCATCTATAGTTGGGTTCTACATAAAGCCTTTGAGGTTTCACCCAGAAACCCATGAGGAATCCTCCCTCCTTAAAGGGTTCTTCATCGGCTGTTTAGATCCTATCAAACCCTAACAGGTTTTAGATTCAATCTTTAGTTCCTGGTTGTTTCTGAGGTGACTCTTGAAAGGGTTAGTGGTCCTTCAAGAAGATAGAGAGGACTCTTTCATTGGTTCTTTCAATAGTTCTGCATAAAACCTTTTTTTTTAGAGGAACAAACATTCTCAGTAGGGTTCCACATAAAACCTTTGAGCCCTCCCCTACACAAATAAAGAACCCTTGAGGAGCCCTCTTTTCTTTAAAGGGTCCTCATTAGTTCTTTGGACAGTTTTTACTTTCTGTACTTTCTAATTGTTTCTGCTGCAACTCTTTAAAAAAAAGAAGAAAAAGATGAGTCATTTTTTAAATTTTAGTTTAGTTTCTGACAATCATCTCCTGGCAGGGTTCTACCCAAAACCTTTGAGGCTTCCTCCAGGCAGTGGAAGAACCCATGAGGAACCCTCTTTCCTTTAAGGGTTCTTATTTGGTTTTTAAATTTTTTTTTAGATTTTCTAGAATTCTAAAAATGTTCAAGAACATTCAGTAGGAAAGAGAGTAGTCCTTGCTGTCTTGCGATGATGTGCTGAGATGATATGGATTCTTGAACGTTCCACCATTTATCACAATAAAAGGAATGCAGCTCATTACTGCAGAAACACACCACCGTTCCAGCAAGGGCAATTTGGCCTCCCCCAAAAAAACGCGTGGGAGTTTTTAATACTGCAGAGCGAAGTGTGCGGCACCCAGGGACCAACTTCAGCTTCTCATCAATCTGCTGCACACACGCACCCCTACGGACTCCGGCGGAGATGAACGCAGGAAACAGACTTTCCGAAACAATGTCCTCTCCCCTCGCAAGAGATTTTTCTTTCCCTGACAAAACGATCTTTCATCTTCTGAAGTCTCGTTTAGTGACAATTAAGGGGGAAAAAAAGATACAGATGGTGTGTCTGATGCTTTTATCACGTGGAGGATCTTCATTTTACACTTTATTTTTATTTTACAGATGATGAAGTAGGTTCAGGTTGAATTTGATTTTAGAGACAAACACAGAAGAAGAACGAGAGCACTGGTGACACTTTACATTCACACTCTCTTAAATAACATTATTTACTGCATAATTTAAGCAATTTAACACTGAACTTCAGCATAGTGCATTTATACCACAGCGTTGTTGAATTCTTCATTCTGATTGGTCAGAAGGTGTTGTTTTATTTTCTATAACAGCAACTCTGACAGTAATTCAGCTGCAAATCTCTCTCATTCTAATACATTATCGTTTCTTTAGTAACAACTCGTTCACAGAGACTTGTATAGCAGATGCTCGGCATAATAGCTGATATGGTAAAGTTTTCTGTAACATTTATGGAAGGAGTCTCCAGTGTCAGCACTTTGTAATGGTCAGAAGTTAAGTTCTAACTCTAGTTTACTCTTTGTGGTTCTTTGGGAAACTGACAGGTTTCGGGGTTTTGTTGTTTTCTGGATGTTATTGGAAGGTCATCAATACTATTTATTTTTTGACACTTTTATCTACAGTTAAGGAAAAAAAACTCATCCAACAATAAAACTCACTCTGGAAACTATCTTCCCATACACTATTCCCTTTTCCAACCATCCACTGATTGAGAACAAAAGGTTAGAGTTTATTCGTTTTGAAAAGGGTGGACTTTATATGAGGTCACGGTTATGAAACAAGCATGTCTTGCAGGTGTTTTATGAACTTCCGGGTGTTCAATGCTGGAATGTCGCTTCATCAGACTGAGCTAAAACGTCATGCTATCTTTATACACTGTCAGGGTTTCTCCATTGTAAAACTAAATAAAAGTCTCTCATTAAATGCTTCACTGTTCTCCATATTTAGCTAGCATACTAAGCTAATGTCAGGGTTGTTTAGATTCGGCAGGGGTGTGGCATATCTCGAGCCCTGTTGTTCAAGCATGTCATGTTAATAATGAGAATTTAAAAGTCTAGAGTGAATTACGCTATTAACATTATTATCTATTAGTGTAGCTAATGTCTCTAGCTAACGCTAGCTACTGTTTAGCTGATCCTGTGCATGGAGTCGGTTCAAGTTGCAAATCTGCTTCCAGAACAATGGAAGAAAAAGGAAAAAAGTGAAAACGAGTAAAATCCCTCTTATTTCAGACTCTTATCTTCTTCTTTTTTTTCGGATTCAGCGCACACAACTTTCCTCCCATGATTAATCAGTATTATATACTTTTTCTGGGCTGTCTTTTAGCCGATAACAGACTACAATCCTCAACTGAATAAAAAGTCCAACTTTCCCATCATCTTTAGCTAACGTCACTTTTAGCTCACATGTATGATCCATGTTCAAGCTTTATCATGTTACACTCTTTTTTTTCTCGTCATGGAAAGCTGCAGTTTTGTCCCAGGTAAGCTAATTTAGCTCCAAGCGGATGTGTGTGCCGTCCCAGGAGCTTCAGGATCCAAGCCATCTGGTTAGCGTCTCACAGTCCACTTGCTTCGGCTCTAAACCGCGGGTGTGTGAGCGAGACGGGCGAGAGCGAGATCTCGAGAGTGAGCCATTGTTGAGCACAACAATCTATTATGCATATATCCATGCTGCTGGAAAAGCTCTTGTCAGGTCTCACCACACACACATACACACACACACACACATGTACACACTCTCACACAGAAACTCCTGGAAACAAGATGTTTGTGGGCTTTTATTTAAGGGTCACTGAAAGGGATTGTTTCCCGTTGACGAGGCGTTTGGCCTTCAGCCTGCGCTCTTCTCCTCGAAGCTCGTCATAAGTTTTCTATCAGAGTGCATGGTGGAATCAGGCCCGGGAAAAAGAAGGATTACACACACGCCTGTAAAAAACAATCTCCATCTGGACAAAAGGAGGAGGGGCGGAGGGGTGTAGAGAGAGAAAGTGAGGGAGGAGTGGAGGGTTTCTTCCTAAAAAAAAAAAAAAAACATCTGGAAAAGCAATCTGGCATAAATAAGCAGGCTGGCTTTCACTGCCCACCCAATAAATAACAGTGTGTGTGTGTGTGTGTGTGTGTGTTTGTGTGTATGAATGTGTGCCTTCAGTGTGCATAGTATCCTCATACAGACCATGTTTAATATGGGTTTGGATGCACATGTGTGCAAAAATATTGGCACCCCTAAAGAATATTTGCAGTAACTACATATAAACTGTCACAGTCTTTTTTTGTTGTTGTTTTCTTTTTTTACAGTGTTGCATTTGAGCATTTCCTGTTTCCCTGGGGTATAAATATGAGGCGGCACACACGTAAAATCCTTTTGTCATTCATCATAAAAGGATGTGAGTAACAAAAAAAAGAGTTAAAAGCACCATGAGGCACAATCAGTGACATAAGAATAAAGGAATAAAGCACTAAATGTTGTGTTGTTATAGGAAAATAATCAATGTTAGAGCGGTGTGATGAAGCAGAGTTAATGTTACCGCTCCAAAGTTGATTATTTTCTTATTCCAGTTATTTCCCAGGGTGTCCTGAAGTGGATTGTTCCTCTTATACCACATTATACCACATTTTATTAATAACTTTTGCTTTTTTCAGGAACTTTTTTATCCATTTTATCCTATCTATCTATCTATCTATCTATCTGTCTATTTATCTATACATACATACATTCATACATACATTGTAGCTAAACTTACTTTTTAGTTTTTGTTTGTATATGCATAAACCTAACAAGACTTTTTTGGATTGATTTTCATTTTTAATTATCCAACAATCCTTCGCAGCATTTGTGTAGGTACCTACATGGTCTATGGAAGCATTGTGTGTGTGTGTGTGTGTGTGTGTATGCGATTCCCCATTGCTTTTCCATCTTGGCCGTCTCTCCCTCATTGGCAGCTACACACTCTCCTGTTGTCCACACTACAAACCGCCGCAATCTTCCTGAGCAGCTCGTCCTGCCAGCGCACTGGAATCATGCTAAGTCTATACACACACACACACACACACAGATCCTGCTTTTCCCTCGAGGGCGCCACCAACCATCCACTTGTAATATTTGTTTTGCGCACTCGGATAGCGGTTCAGGTAAACAGCGCTCCGCCACTCCTGCTTGGCACAAACACGCTCGTGTTAATTGTATTTTTCGTGCCAAGCGAATGCTCACTTTTTTTTTTTTTTGACAATTCATCACTGAAAGCCACATATTCTCATATTACAACAACAAAGCACAATATCTGCTAATGCGTTGTTGGACGGGAACGTTAATATTCATTGCCGCTATGTAAACTTTGTAAAAAGTTGAGATGCATTAAATCCATTAACACTGTGTAAAAAAAAAAACAGATTAAAATTCTCATATGGATGAAATCAACATCAGGCTAATGGACAATAATGGAGTGTGTTGTGCGTACAGCATGTGCTAGCTGAGAAAACTTTTCGTTTGTGCTAATGAAGTCAGAAGTTAGTTGGCGTTGGGATTAAACAATCTGGTTAGTGTCATTTCTTAGCCCAGAACTCTGGCTGTGCTGGAATGGGATCTGATCCAGATCCGATTCCTGCCATCTTAACATCCACAGTACTTTCGCATTTCTTCTTCTGACCATGACTAATACCTAATGCACTGATAAGCTTATTGTTAATCATTAACTTATATATTCCATTCGAACCTGAATTACCCCCGGAGTCCCAGAGCCAGGAAGGGGAGAGCAGTTTAATCACTAAAGTGATGTGTAATAGCAATTAAAGAAGGAAATCTAAATCTTTGTTGAACATATTAACCGCTCGCTCTCAGATCCTAATGAGACTGTAAATGAGTGTTTGGAGGATAAAGCCGTTACGCCTATACATAAAAGACTCATAGACAGCGCTAGTATTGGGTGTAAAACATAAATATCTTCTGTGCTACTTAGTAACTAATTAGAGTGATTTGTCTGATTAGATTAGATCTTGATTGTTCCAATAACCCTGAGTCATTTCTAACATTTTTCAATTCAATTCAATTCTAAACATCTAATAATAAACACTTCATTGTTAACTTATTTTATTCCTTCGTTAGATTTTTCAAATGTTATAGTATTTAAAATGAGATCATTTAAACAAAAATGCTAAAAGATAGCATGTTCAAAACATTTAATTAGCAGTGTATATATATATATAAATTTGATTCTTATTATTGCTTAAACTGTTTCAGGATTTCTTGGATGCATTTTAAGTTGATGTTATACGAAGGTAAATACATCCATAACTGCAAGGCAAATTAGCCAGCCAAAACATTACGCTTACATTATGTCATTATATTGTGTCATAACCAAAACCCCTCCCAATACATTACATCATAAAACAAGAAACCTCTCTCAATGCACTGGATCATAAATGACCGAAACCCCTCCCAAAACATGATGTCATAACTGAAACTCCTCCCAAAAACATTATGTCATAACTGAAAACCCTCCCACTCCATTACATCATAAAGGACTGAAACCACTCCCAAAACATTATGTCATAACTGAAACTCCTCCCAAAAACATTATGTCATAACTGAAAACCCTCCCACTCCATTACATCATAAAGGACTGAAACCCCTCCCAAAACATGATGTCATAACTGAAAACCCTCCCACTCCATTACATCATAAAGGACTGAAACCCCTCCCAAAACATGATGTCATAACTGAAACTACTCCCAAAACATGATGTCATAACTGAAACTACTCCCACTCCATTACATCATAAAGGACTGAAACCCCTCCCAAAACATGATGTAATAACTGAAACTCCTCCCAAAAATATTATGTCATAACTGAAACCCCTCCCACTCCATTACATCATAAAGGACTGAAACCCCTCCCAAAACATTATGTCATAACTGAAACCCCTCCCACTCCATTACATCATAAAGGACTGAAACCCCTCCCAAAACATTATGTCATAACTGAAACTCCTCCCAAAAACAGTATGTCATAACTGAAACCCCTCCCAAAACATTCATAAATCATAAATAACCAAAATCCCCCTCATTCTGTTAGGTCATAAAAGACCAAAAACCCCTTTCGACTCTATTAAATCACAACTGACTGAAACTCCTCCCATTCTATTGCAACAGAAATGACAGAAACTCCTCCCATTATATTACATCATAAAGGACAGAAACTCCTCCCATTCTATTTACATCACACATGACCAAAACTCCTCCCATTCCATTATCTATCAAATAACTGAAATCCCTCCCAAAACATTGTCATAAAGGAAACTCCACCTAATACAATAGAGCTTATTATGTCATAACCAAAACTCCTCTTAATACGTTATATCAGAATATCTGGTCCTGCCTGGTGAGCATCACCTTTAACCTTTAACCTTTAACTGTAATATTAACGATAATTTCACGTGCGTGTCATGCTCTGAAAAAGAATTTTTGTACCCAGAGACAGATTTTTGTTTATCTAACAGTTTATTGCTAATATGTTTGAGGCTGAAAGATCAGGTCTTATTGCTTAATAAGTATATGGTGTTGAAACTTCCTTTAACTTGTGTTTTGTTGCAGAGACACAATTTAAAGGCTTTCCGGAGGCAAAAATTACGAATCCACTCATAGCTTCAGAGTTACGCAGTGAAAAAATCTTTACATTTTTGTTTGTTATTTTGTCTGGATTATAAACAAGCAACATTTTTATACGCCCACAATACAAATAAGACATTTTGACCAATCATGTGTTTTGTTATTCAATCCCTACACCAATCAGCAGTCCAGTCATTCAGGAAGGGGATTTCTGGGAAAAATACACAGACAAATTCTTAAGCTAGCAAAAATTTAGTCATACTCTCATTTATTCTGCAACAAGATACTCAGATTGCGCTTTGCATCATGGCGTGCTCCCAGTATAAGGTGTGTGTGTGTGTGTGTGTGTGTGTGTGTGAGTGTAGCCCTTGCAGAACCCATGCATTATGGGAAGTGAGGGAAGTGAAGGGACGAGGATCATGAATAGTTTATGGAACATGAGAGAGACCAAACGGAGGGCATCAGGAGAGATCCAAGCGCATCAATATTACAGAGATTCTCCATGTGTACAGTGTGTGTGTGTGTGTGTGTGTGTGTGTGTGTGTGTGTGTGTGTGAGAGGAACAAACGACTCGGCAGAAGTTTTAAAGTAAGGTTAAACTTTCTTATCCTTTATGCAGGTTACTTTTTCATAATGTGCAGTATTTTTTTTTTATTTATTTATTTTTTTTACAATCTATCGTAATTGCATGAGTGGGCAGGTGTTCCTATTAAAGTGGCCGGTGAGCATATATATTTTTACTGGGCATTTTTTTTTCTCTCCCATAATTATGACTCTGGATGTGACGTTACAGAAATATAATAGACTTCAGCGTAGTAACAGTTACTTCATCACGCCACCCGGTTCTTGATTAACTGTATGACACGCAGTGTTTTATATTCAACTTACAAATAAAAATGTATTAAAACTTTATACAGTAATTATTCATTAAATCATTCATTCATTCATTGTTAATGAATTATTAATCTCTGACATCTAATAATTAATCTGTATGCTTATTAAAATGTTTACTGAACCTTTTTAATAAAAATATTCTAAATAAAAAAACTAGTTATAATTATATAATTATTATATTATTATAACCAAAAAGCACCATTTTATTCTCTCTCTCTGTTCTCTTAATTCTTTAAGACTATGGTGTGTTTTAATAGCAATAATTATTACTGAAATAAATCCTTTCTGGCCTAAAATCACACACACACACACACACACACACACACACACACACACATACACACATACACATTTGCGAAAACAAATTAAAAAGTATTTACTCAAACACACATAATTAGTGCGCTGGTGCTGATTGTGTGCACTTTGTTTCTGTGTGTGTGTCTCTCTCTCTTTCTCTTTCTCTTTCTCTTTCTCTCTCACACACACACACACACACACACAGACACACACATACATACATACCGTGTAGCTCAGATCAACAGAAGTTGCTCAGCAGGACTGCAGGTAGGTCGAGTGTGTGCTGAGCCCTCAGCCCTCCGAGCTCATTAAACGAGAGCTGCACGCTGCTAACTCTCATACTGCCACTGCTGGGTCACACACACACACACACACACACACACACACACAAAACAACCTGCAGACATAGTCATAAACACAGCAAAAAGTTCACACATGCTGACAAGTGAGCGCACACACACACACACACACACACAGATATACATGTTAACAATGTATATAACAATGCATGGATATGCATACACATGCACACACATGGATGTACATGTTAATAAGCATGGATATGCATATAACCACACACACACACACACACACACACTAAACTCCCCACACATAATAATAATAATAATAATAATAATAATAATAATATATTAGTGTATTTTTTATTTTATAATCTCAACATGCTTTTACAGATTAGAGTAGATGATTTATGATGAAGGCATATTAAATCTTTTTTTTTTTATTCATTAATCAATTCTGTCAGAATTACTGCAAATTAGAAAGAGCTTTTTTGAACAAAATAATTCCCAAGAATAAAAATCCTATTGTATACACACACACACACACACACACACACACAACTATGACTTATAACCGATAAAATAATATAGAAACCTCTCTTCCTCTGTTCTTCTGCTCTTCTCTTGTCTTCTGTTGTATTAATATCTACTGTATAATAACTGTAGTGTTTTTGTCTTGTTGAATATTTACACCGATTCATCAGGGACGGACATTTTTCTGACACACTATTGTTTCAATAAATGGTGATGGAATAATCAATTCTGTACATACGTACAGTATCTAACATGCAGGATTTATACATGTAGCAATTTAATTTGTTTATTATATAGCACTTGGTCATAAAGCAGCTTTACCGAAAACCGAATGTAGATTCAGTTCCCTAATGAACAAGCGAGAGGGGAGAGTGGTGATGGTAAGACCCGTGGGAGGACGTGAGGAAGAAACCAGACTCAAACTGAAGTTCTGAGATGCTTTTCTGCTCACCACGGTTGTAAAGAGTGGTTATCTGAGTTACCGTATCCTTCCTGTCAGCTCGAAACGTCTCCCACGGTCACATTTGTTCCTCCTTCTGATGTTTGATGAGAACATTACCTGAAGCTCTTTACCTGTATCTACATGACTGTATGCAATGTTCTGATCCCACGTGATTACCTGATTGGATAGTTACATGAATGTGCTGGTGTACATGTACAGATGTTCCTAATAAAGTGGACAGTGGTGTATAGAATTGTTCTGAAACACCGCTGACAGTCAAGTGATTTGAACTCTCTCATACAGTCTTGAAGAGATCGGTGTAAAACATATTCACAGTCCTTCAGCGCCATCTAGTGCATCATGGGAAAAGTCAGCACTTTTGGTTTTGTACTCTAAAATCAAATATTGCATAGATTTAAAATTGTTCTATAGATTTTTTTCAAATTTTGATTTGTTTTCTAAGTTGATAAGGTCAACAAGATACAATGATACACTCACAGATCAAAACAGATCCACTACTGCCTTGACTGATGTTTATTTAACATCTGTGGAAGGAGTCTCCAGTGCCAGTGCTATGTAACAGTAATGTAGTGAGCCTTTCAATACAAATGACTCATGAACAATGATTCTTTGAAACGATTCATTTCCTCAGTACAATTCTGAGCCGGACTTCATGTGAACGCTTCGGTCTGAAGCTTCTCCCACCAGCAGCGGGTTAAAAGTGCAAATTAAACACGGGCCATTATTTCCCCCAGGTTTCTCTGCTCTGATAAAGCTCCGCCTCACCAGCTCATTCGCATGCATGTGTTAAAGAGTGTATTAGTGTGTCTTAACATTTATTAGAGAAGTGTTCGAGTCCTTCAGCTCTTCCTGAATGTGACCTGAGTATTAAAGCAGATTCTAAAATAAGACTAATATAAATCTGGTTGAAATTGTACAGTGTCTCATCATCGCCTGTAGGTGGCGCACTGAGCAAACTAATATGAGCGCAGCATTCCACACTAATTTCATAATGTATAACAAATAGTAAGAGCAAAAATAACCCTGTAAACTATAGTTTAATAGGCAAGTTATGAATCTAGTTATGAATGAGTTTTTATAAACTTTATTTTTTTTATTTAACCTTAATTTATTTCTACATATACATAATGCTAATCATTTTTATAATATTAAAAATTATAAAATATTTACAAAGTGCAATTTATAAATTTTAGGAAGGACTACACTGACAAAATAACAATTTAATGTCCAATTTATTATTATTATTATTATTATTATTATTATTATATTCAAGAATCATTCATTTTTTTATTGAAATAGTTGAAATAAAGTACGTAAGTAAGCAGCTAAATAACAACAAAATAATTATATCATATTCTGGTTATTAGTATGGTTTTTACTTATATTTAGAACACACACACACACACACACACACACATATATATATATATATATATATATATATATATATATATATATATATATATATATTTTATTGTTTTATTAAATACATTATAATATTAATATGTCATACATTATTATTATTGTTGTTGTTGTTAATTTACTCTATAGTTCTATTATATAAAATATTACACTTAATATGTAAAATAATATTCTACATTTTTATACATATATAAAATGTATATATAATATATATATATATATATATATATATATATATATATATATATATATATATAAATGTATATATTATATTGTAGAAATTATATGGTATGTAACTTAATATAGCTTAAACACACGATAAATAATATCTGTTTAGTATTTGGTTTATTATATTATATTATTATATTATTATATTATTATATGTGGTATAAGTGTTTACGGGTTATATATTGAATGTTAATTTACAGATTGGAATAAAAAGTGTATTATACTAACATGGTAAACATGATTCTTTGTGCAGATGGAGATGTAAGATAAATGACGTGGCTTGGAAAAATCTCCTCTTTTCCTGCAAGTGGATTTCTCATTAAAGTTAATAACTGTGCATTCTGCAGACCCTCTACTCCAAGAAATGTGGTTTTCTGTGACATTAGCGGTGGTTTCGTGCTCACACACTCCAGCTCTGGAAGCCAAACAGTGCAGACATGGCTTCAACATGGCATCAATCATTTATGTTGTGTTGTTTAGGTTTGCTCACTGGAGCTGAAATCCTTCTGGGTGGAATTAACAGATCACCTACATCTCCTTCTGTCAATCAAACGCCATCTTCGTCTGGACCCACTGTGCTGAGACACAGCACGAGGAGCAATGAGAGAAAAATCACTCCTACAAAACCTCCTGCGAGGATCTTCTCCACCAGCGCAAAGCCCACGGAGGTCCGCTTCGGCACTGAAGATCTGGAGGAGAAGATCGAGCCAAAGCTGGAGAGATGGGTGTGGGGTAAAGGAGAAGAGGACGAGCCAACCAAGTTAGGTAAAACAATCTAAAATGACATTAATCATTCCTGGATTGTATACATTTTAAGAGTAGTGGGAGCAAGGAATTCATTTCTGACTAGAGGTGTAATGATAAATCAGTTAGATAGTCTACTGTGATGAGGAAATCTGAAGTACACACTGTACAGCGAATTGTTTAATCTAAAATAGTTGTAAAGTTATAAAGGAATATAATTTGGTGACAAATCAAATTTAAAAGAATACACTTTTAACTCAAAAGTATGTTTGCTGTCCAACATTTGCGTCTTTAGTTTTGTAATGTATATATATATATATATATATATATATATATATATATATATATATATATATATATATATATATATATATATCGCCTAAATGTTACATAAATACCTTCCATAATCGTCACATACTTTCTTTAGAAAGTATAAAAGATCCTGCAAACTAGCATGAATAATCCATATTTATCAATTTACTTTTAAAACAGAGCTACATTATCATGTATTTTAAGCCATTCAAGCTTTATGATTACAATTTCATACTTTGGGAGGTGGGGCAAAAGGGAAACATCGTTTCAAAACGTGACTAGCTAGTTTTTAAGTGAAAATATGAACATTGTGTCGAAATCTTTCTCAGTTCACTTGAGTGAAAGTCAAAAACTTTTAAACATAGTCAAGTATTCAAGAATAAAAGTAAATGGTCAAAAATGATTGATTTTTATTCATCTTGTCAAATCTTCTAGCAATTCATCTTGCTAGCTAGTTTTCCTTTCGTTGCTAATTTTAACAAGATTATTATCAAATACTTCAGGATGACTTAAATGAAGTTTGGTTCGGGGGAGGAGATACTGTTGATCAGCAACCAGAAGCTTCTGTAAAATCTTGAGATGTTCAACACCTGAGACTTTGAAACCATTTGAACGGATAGGGATAAGGTTCTGCTATCAGTAGATCTACAAAGTTCAACTGGTTCTTTACAGAACTTTTTAAAAGTAATTTTTAAAAAAGAAAAGCACTGGAGTTGTGGATACCTTTGCATTTAACCCCCCACTAAAGGATTTTAGGTAGGAGTTGAGGAAAACCCATGAGTTAATGAGCAGTTCAACATTCCCCCAGTGTTCTAGATTCAAGTAAGTGGCAAGACTTCGCAAACACATTGCGCAAACCAGGAAGAGGCTTTAACAAGAAACTGAGAGGACAGACGTGACGGAGGGGATGTTTGTGATTCCAACTCATCAGCCTGTTTTGCCTTTCATAGCTAATCTAGCAAGGAGCTCTTTCAGGAGCCTAGGAAAGGAGTCTAAGAAGGTGCAAACGAAGAGAATTTCTGCAAAATCTGAGAAAACAAAACTCAAACCCAAACCGAGAAAGCTGGGGCCAACCTTGCCTCCAGGTAAAGCTGCATCCTGAGACAAGCGTATGTACTGGGTAAACTGGTATACAGTATGAATGGAACTGCTGAGAGCAATGCCACCATATTGTATACACTCCACTAGGAGTCTGTAGTTTAGGCATTAAGGCATTGGCTCTAGTTTTGCTTAGCCTTCCTAACACTTTCACCTTTCCATCCAACCCAGGAAATCTGCTTTGGTTTTCATTAGCTGTGTTAGTTAGTGTTAGTCTGCACCGAGTGTGATTGCTGTGTTCTCAGCTGCCTAAAGAACCGCATCAAAGGGAACAAGGCACCAGGGTTCCACTCAAATGGACTAAACACTGCATATGTGAAAGCAGTCTTCATCAGGGTCTTTCCACATGCTTTGCTGGGTTCTTTCCCTTGCGAAATGGCAGAAAATTAATCAACACACTTCTGCTTAATCACAATCCTGATACTGATTTTTATTGCACCACTGAGACTTTGGTTTGGATTTCTCCTCACAGGAAGCATCTCTTCCTTATTGTCCATTATCATATGAAAAAATATCACTTGCTAAAACACTAAGCAGACTACATATGTTGCTTCTTTTTCTTTTTCTCCTCTCTCCATTTTTTCTAAAGTCATTTTTTTCTCTAGGCTCTGTACCTCTCCGCCTCTCTCCAAAGGATCACAGCAGCTCATTTTCTCTTTGGTTGGGTCATTTGTGTTTTTTCATCTGAAAAACAAAGGTGAAAGGGGAGCGCGAGAAAAGCGATTCACCATCTGTGTATGAAAACAGTGAAAAATGAAAGAAAGTTCTCTTCAGTGAGGCTCTGAGGGAGTTCACACGGTCATGTTTTTGCACTGCTACACACTCAGCTGGGTCAGAAAGGCTCCAATGCAAACACACTTCACATTAGTTATCTTTAAGACTCAGATTACGGCCTGCGTCTGTCCTGCCAAACCACAACTGTGCAAAATTAATTTATTGAACGGTATCATGGAAGGCTCTGTCAGCCGTGTGTGGCCTTTATGTTTAGATTTGTGTATATTAGATGTCCTGTTTTGTTTAACTATTTGATGCAAAATTTAGAGTATAGTAGGTTTTATTTTTCAGGAAGCTAAAAAATTTGGCAGTCCTATAAAGCTGTGCATTGTTTCACAAATGGAAATTTGCAAGAATGGTTCACAGAGGACAGGTCCAGGAGGCCTAGGGTGATTTATCCCAGATAGCACACATACATCTTTAATCGTTTATTTAAGCATAGCATGCAACTTGTTTGCTAATTGGGAAGACATCACTACAATGTGTTTTTTTGTATCATGTGCTTCTTCCAGTACCTCATATGGCATTCATTAGCCATATCTCTCCTCCCATGCTTAATCGATGTGTTCTGGAAAGATGCTGGAGCTTCTGCAAATGTTCCTGCCATGAAAACACACCTAATTATGACCTTCAGGGATCGTTTTAAATTTGAACTAAGAATTCAGTGCTGTTTTAAAGACAACTTGTCAGCATGGACAATTGCCAGACTCTCTAGGGAAATCTAGAGTATTGTTCGATTACAGATGATCCTGGGAACCCAAATATTAAAAAACAAAAAAAACAGACTGTTGGTAGAATTCTTCTTTTAAAAAAAAACCCACGCACACCTTTTTTCCATCTCCATCTGTCTCCATTCTCTGTTTCTTTTGTTGATGTCTTTCTGCTTATATAAGCTTCTGCTCTTCATTTAGTGTAATGCATGAGCTGTTGAACAAACACTGGCTCCCAATGAGTTCGCATTTTTCAAATTCTTCTCTCAATTATCTTTCTTCTAGCTCTCTGTTTTCCATCCTTTCCATTTCCTGCTGTGTATATGAAAGTCATGTTTTTAGCACATCCTATATGTGTGTGTTTTTGTGTCTCAGAATGCCCTCCACTGGGTTTGGAGAGTTTGAGAGTTAAAGATGCCCAGCTGCAGGCCTCATCATATAAACGCCGTGGTCTCGGACCCCACCGTGGACGACTCAACATCCAGGCAAGACAAATGTTATCTCAACACAATCTTAAGATCTCAACTTGATAAGAATTCAGACTAGCTGCTTGTTTAGTTTAAATTTATGGACTTCCCCAAATTTAATGCATGCTTTTCGGATGTTTAAATTTGCACATGCAGTCGCTATTTTATTTCACAGGGATTTTCAGTCATGTCACATTGCCAGAGCAAAATTCTTTTCTATTCAATTTGCAGTTGTTTTAAAAATGCAAAAATTTCATATTCATTAAGGAAAACACACAAAACCAGACAACACTGCTATTTTACTCATGCGAAAGATGCAATCCTCTGCTTGCACGTTTTTTGCGAGTGATTTACAGATGCAAACCTTCTAAATGTGGGTTCTAAATGTGGGTCCACAGGGTAATGAAGCAGATCTAGGGGGTCCGTGACTTTTTTTTTTTTTTTTACAGTGGTGGAAATCACAACCCACATTGTCAAATTTATAGTATTTAGGGGTCCAAGCACCAAAGTCAACTCAGACCTAATGTGTTCTACTGGTGTAAAGTTCAGGAATAGACAGCTCCTTTGCCTCAAAAGATATTATTCGAAAATTTAAAGTAATATTCATGAAATAAATCCAGGTCCCTTGAGGACTACTGCCCAGATAGCAACAAAATCTGGGTGAGATCTGGCTTACTTTAGGCCCTTTTGGGTTAATTCTGGCACAGTTTTTTTTCACAGTCTTGTGTGAAACAGCATTAGGCTGAGCTCTGGCATGAGTTTGGAGCTTAAGGGCCATTTGAGGGGAGTGGGCCATGGTGGTATGTGGGCCTAAATTCAACCAGATAAGGCCCACAACCAATTTTGCTATCTGGGTGGTTAGGCCTTGGTGCTCTCACAGCCGCGGCCCAGGTACGATTCGAACCTGAGCCACTGGGGGTGCAAAAGACTCCCAGTGCCAGTCCCAAGCCCAGATAAAATTGAGGAGGGTTGCATCAGGAGTTGCTGGACATCCAGCGTAAAAACTGTACCAAATCAAATATGCGGACCAATGATCCGCTGCAGCGACCCCTAACAGGAGCAGCTGAAAGAACAACAACAACAACAACATTCATGAAAGAAATCCATACTGAAGGGGATCTGTGGAATAAATTTTATAGTTAAAGGGGTTGTGGCTTCAAAAAGTTTGAGAACCACTGCTATAAAGAAATGATAAATTGTATCTTCCAGACTGCCAACTGAATGTCTTGTGGTTGTTAGGATTAATTAATATCCCATTCATTCTGGCTAAATACTTTCTCCTGCCTTGTGTGTGTAGTCTGGTATTGAGGATGGGGACATTTATGATGGAGCTTGGTGTGCACTACATGAAGACAAGAAACAGTGGCTTCAGGTCGACGCTTTGAGAGCCACTCGCTTTACGGGGGTCATCATACAGGGCCGCAGTTCCATCTGGAGGTAGCAAACCATACAACATACAGGATTACACAGAGACCTATGCAGCCACATGGACACCAAGTGTGTGCTCATTACTGAAATATATATACATTTATGAAATATTAGGAAAATAAGCAAGGATGGGGAAGGATGATCAAGAAAGCTCAAAGCATAAACTCCTCCGTCCTGAAAACTTTCCTGGGTTGGAAAACTTAAAGTTACAGCTTTACCTCTGACTGTTACACTGGAGACTCCTTACAAAAATGCTACAAAACAGTCTCCTCACAGAAAACCTCACCATATCAACAATTAAACATAATTTATAAAAATCCATATATGCATAGCATTCACCTTAGTAAAGTTATAATACTGTGTGCTAACTTTTCTTCTGTAGCTGGAATTGGGTTGAAACTTTCAAGGTGCAGTTCAGTAACGACTCCATCAGCTGGAAGCCCTGCATGAACGGGACACAAGAGGCGGTAAGATTCATGAACTTCTAATTCCTGACAAACCAGTGCATTATTACACTGCAGTATATAATTATACAGAATTATACTCCTCAATGACTGCAAGTCTTGACTTCAGATATTTTCTTTAATCTAATTCCAAGCATCTGTTTCAAAACTCAGTTTCGAAAATCAGGCATGTTAGTGATGAAAGGATGAATGGACGGAAAGAAGATGACAACATTTAAAACACCCTAAAAAATTGATAGCTTGATGAATAAAGTGGAATGAAATGCTTAGGAAGTTTTATATATTGATGGTGGGAGCAAATAGGAAGTAAGTAGTATTTTGGAAGCCATACGAATGAAGCATTTAGAGAAAAACATAAATCAAATGGCTGGATAGAGAAATTAGAATGGTGCATTTTGACAGTATGATGGATGGATGAATGGATGGACGGATGGACAGATGCTGCATTTAGAAGGTGGATGCATAGATGGATGGTTGAAGCAGTTAACATGCTTATAAATGGAAGAATGGATGGATGGTTGGAGCAGTTAGCAGGAGATGGATGGATGGACGCATGGATGGATGGAGCTGATAGAAAGTGCTATAAATAGATGGATAAAGCATTTACGAATGAAGCTCTACGAATGATGAAGCATTTAGAAAGCGATGGATGGATGGATGGAAGGATGATAGCTGGATAGAGCAGTTAAATAGTACCATAGATGGAGAGAGCATTTATGAATATAGATATAGTGTTATAGATGGAGAGATGAAACATTTAGAAAATGTGATGCATTGATGGATGGATGGATGGATGGATGCAGTATTTTTGGAAGCCATGTGAATGAAGCGTATAGGAGAAATGATAAATCAACTGAGTAGGTGTGTTAGATGGCTGGATGCTGCATTGAAAAGGAGGATACATAAATATATCGTAAAGAAATTAGAAAACCTGGTTGATGGATAGGTGGATGGATGGATGGATGGATGGATGGGAAGCAAACAGGAAGTGTTCTAAATGGATAGATAGAACATTTAGAAAATATTTGTAAACAAATGGAGCAGTTATAAAGCCTGATGGTTAGATAGAGTAGCATGATGGATGGATGGATGGATGGATGGATGGATTAATTGCTGGGGCATGATTTTATGGACAGATAGGGAATGCTCTTTATAGCTGGATGGATGATCAATTAGAAAGAATAAGGATGGGTAGGTCATTTAGGAAGCACTGTAGATGTATGGATGGAGCATTTCATAAGCTAGCTACCTAGCCAGATACTTATCCAGAGGCTTTAAACACGGAGAGATCTCTTCCAAATTTTTCTTCAACCCTATCGTTTCATTTTTATCCTCCATCTTTATTATTAATCACTGTATGTAAGTGTAAGGACGGATACATCAGTTTCCTCGACACAAAGCTAAAGACTTTCATTAGCTGCTGCTGATGTGCATTGGCTCAGGCATCACCATGGCACTGTATCATCTCCATCATTCGGCCAGCAGGACTCTCTCCTGGCAGCACGCTGATGGCTCTGATACACATTTGGACATGGTGGCTGGCAGCAGTTAGCTTGATTAAGTGGCTCTGTTGGAAAAAAACGGCTTGTGTGCCCACCGTTTATTGCTTACCACCAGATTACTGTGGGTGAAACCTGGCTAGCAAAATCACAACAAACACCACTGAGTCAAATGCAGTTCTGGACTAGATGACTAGCTGAACACAATCTTTCATGCTAACACAACAATGGAACACAATCTGTTTGGCATTTAAGTCAAAGGCAAATTGACCATTTCCCGGTGTGTAAACAACCGTTTGGCCCCGCCCCGTCTTTACGATGCTGTACAGTACCAGCTGCTACTTAGCCAAGTGAAATTTGGGCTAGTTGAATTGAAGAGGTTCACTCAGTGCCATCTTTCATGCTAACAGGTGTTTGAGGGGAATCAGGACACCGACACTCCAGTGCTGGCCATCTTCCCCGGTTCTGTGGTGGCACGGTTCGTTCGGATCAACCCACAAACGTGGTTTAAAAATGGAACCATCTGCTTGCGTGCAGAAGTGTTGGGCTGCGTGCTACCGGGTAATAATCACAAATTTACACCGCTTAAGAATATTAACACAGCCTCAGGAATAGAAAGTGGTAAGAATTCACATCTAGGAGTGAGACTACAAATCTAAGACCCACTTTCCTTGAATTTTCGGAAAAATATTTTCCTTTCTAGAATGTTTATGATAGGATATTTTCTATCTAACTGCTAATATACACAAGCAGCTGATTATTATACATTTATTATTATAATGTGTGAAAATGATGCATTGGACTCACTGACTTTATTCATTTATGGTATGAAGATTTTTTTTATATTATTTATTTATTTTTTATTTATTTGGTTAGTTAGTTGGTTAGTTGCTTTTATTTGTTTCTTCATGTTCTATTTATTTGAATAATTTTTATGTTTTTAATTGATTTGTTTGTTTTTATGTAGATTTGTCTGTTTTCATTTGTTTATTTGTTTAATTAATGTATTTAGTTATGTAGTTAATTGTTTTTTATTTGTTTTTTCCTTTGTTTTCTGTTTATCTATTTTGTTTGTATTTTCTATTTATTTGTTTTGTTTTTATTTAGTTGTTCATTTCTATGTTTTTATTTATTGAGATAAAGTTAGTTAGTTAGTTAGTTAGTCAGTTTTTTGTTAGATTTCATTTCTTTGTTTTATTTAGTTAGTTAGCACATTTTTTGTTTGTTTGTTTGTTTGTTTGTTTGTTTTTGTATATACCCAGAATGTTGTTATTATTAGGTTGTTCTCACTGTGTTTTGTACCAGCTTTAAAACTTGTTAAAAGTTAAAAATCCCGGGCCTCATGAGAAAAGCTTCCAGTGGGCCTAAGGCTTACAAAAGGTAATCCCTTTTTATCATTTCTACAAACTTTGTGTGAAATAAGGTTTAATGGTGTTTATTCTTAAACTTCTCTCTTTAGACCCAAATTACATTTACGAATGGCAAGTTGAAGAAAAAACCCAGGACAAACTGGACTTCAGACATCACAATTACAAAGAAATGAGGAAGGTACGTTCTGACATCTTGAGGTACATGCAGCAGTCTTGATGCTGTTATATGAAAATAACGCACGGCTGGGGGAGCGATGCGGCACAAAGCATCATTATGAATAAATGCATTATTTTTGTTTAACAGCACGGTCTGGAGTGTGTTATTCCACTTACTGTGTGCCCCTTTACCAACAATTACACTGTTTAATTTATTAATGTACAAAACACCTCACAGTTTATAGTTAGAGTTAATGTTGTGGAACATCCGAGAGACAAGTTAGTTCCTGTTCTCATCAATAAAGTCATTCCCTCACCAGCCGCTCTGTTTACTCTCTCTCTCGCTCAAAAAAAACCCCACAGTTTACAGAAAGCGTAAACTCCTCTATCTGAAGACTTTCCTGTGCTGATAAACTTCACAAAGCGCCATGACTGTTTCAAAGCACTTACGATCGAGACTCCTTCCATAAATGTCTCCCAATAAACAAATGTCACCAAGAAATGTCAACGATTATATGTTTTACTTTGGTTAATGACAACATGTGTTTTTAATATCCGTTTATTATTAGTCCATAGATTATGTGAAGGCTCTACTGTACAAGTCCCTGCGTATGAGCTGTTACTATAGAAACCTTAACGTATTAGATATTATACGCATTAATATTAACCTATTGTTTATATTACAGCCGGAACTACCTGTGCTGTTATTCAAAAATAATGCACACCTCCTGACCAATCAGCTTCAAGCATTCAGCCACGCTGTGGTATAAATCTCATCAGATGCAAATTTTAACTTTGTGTCTAATATAACTTACGAGGAAATGGCAAAGAAATCTCAAATACTTAAATATTTCAAAGTGATTCTTCTTGCCTACTTGTCACGTTTGGGAAACACGTGGATTAAAGCGTACGTTGTAAGAGTTGGCAGAGCCGCTCGGGTTCCTGGTGTCTGACTGTGTACTGAGGTTCACCTCACTCACCAGAAAACAAATATTACTCCAGGCTCTTACTTATTCTCATCCTGTCCTCTGCAAATAACCGCTAACCAGCAGCGAACAGCGGTCAGCACTGGCGTTAATGTTCATGTCCATTTATTTCAGCTTTGGATTAGAAACAGGAAGAGAACAGCAACAACTTTCTGCAAAATTCATGTCTTTAGGAGATGTTCTGGATAAGGACTATTGGTTCCCTGATCTGAAATAGTTACAACATTTTAAAAAATCTGAAATAGTTGCAATATTATCTGTTAAATGAACTCCAATAGATGTGTGTGATATGACAGAAATATATCACACTACATGAAAATTCTATATGCATCACAATATATAAATATGTTTGCTTACAAACTGCGAAAAGCATGTTTGCATTTTAAAAAATATCTATAAAAAAAACAGTGAGACTTTTATTTAATTGCTACAAAATTTTAATTACGTAACAATGTAAAAATTTTTACAATTTTAAAAATCAGTACAAAACTTTCATGACCAAATCATTTTATGTCCATTTGGCATTTGTACTTTATTTAGTTTTTTATTTTTTAAATTCTAAAAAGACTTTTCTACACCAGTGATATCACAGACATTATTTCCATTATTTCATTTCCATAAATGCTGCCTGAATCTCATGCAAAGTGCTAGAAGGCATTTAAAATCCATTTAAAAAATCAGAGAAATTGGATTTTTACAGGCAGGAATAACTATATTCTAGGAGTTTCGAAACCGCCTCAGTGTTATATTGCATATAATTTTTTTCCTGCTAACCTTTGCAGACTGGAAGATTTAACTACCTATGACATCACTCACTTCATTTTATTTATCTTTTCCAGCTAATGAGGTCTGTGAACGAGGCTTGTCCGGACATCACACGCATCTACAGCATCGGGAAGAGCTACATGGGCCTGAAACTCTACGTGATGGAGATCTCTGATAACCCGGGCAAACACGAGCTGGGTGAGAGAGAACCTGATCGAATCTGTGTTCGCTATAAATTTGCCTCGCAAAGCTGTAGCACGCTAAACAATTCATCGCAATTTACTTTAAATTATAAACTTTGTCAAAAAACATCGTATATAAATATAATGTAAGAATCTAGCCTGGACTGTTACAAAGCGCTGACACTGGAGACTCCTTCCATAAATGTTAAATAAACATCTCCATACTGAAAACTTATCAACTTACCATATCAACGATTACCCGTATCAGTGAGCGGTTACTATAGAAACGATAACGTATCAGAACGAACGCATTAATATAAACCACAACTGTCAGAGCTGCTGTTATAGTGAAATGAATCAACACCTTCTGACCAATCAGAATTGAGAACTCTATGTACCATGATATAATAAGTTGCCAGATTCTTAGCTGTGTGTGAATCAGGAAGCATGTTCCAGGCTTATGGGACACATGCTTTTCATATTAAAAATGGAAGAATCCTGCGACTGGAGCTAAGGTCAAAGGTCAACGCAGAGCTGGGCTTGGATTTCTTCCCTGAAGGGGAATCCGAAAGACTCCATGCTGAATGGGTGAAGTGTTCTCCAAACCTCGAGGGCAGAGAGGAGACCTTCACCTTCAAAAAGAGCTCTTTTGAGGTTCAGCACAGACTCGGCTTGTTCTAGAAACAGTTTACAGCCAAATTTGTATTTGTTTAACACAAGCTCAGGCATGTATATATGCAGCAAAATCGCACATAGTTCCTGCTCTGATAGCTAAACAGCACAGTGCAGCCATTTTGAAAAGCTGCAAGAAGGTGAAGAAGTGTGTGACTTTATTTCCTGATAATCAACCATTGTCTATAGAATCAGGTGGAGAACAGGTGCAGATTTGTATCTGGTTTATTTATGCTCATGTTCTCTTGCTAAAACACAGCTACGCTTTGTGTTATCACGTTAGCTCTTGTACCTAAGAGCAAGCTGAGAAACCTAGCTAGCTAACTAACTAACTATAGCTAGCTAGCAAGTTTTATACACTGTTTGTTTTATATTAAATAGTGAACTGACTAACAGAGCTAGCTAGCTAGCAAGCTAACAAAATATAACTAGCTAGCAAAAAGTTAGCTAAGCTGGCTGTCAGGTTCAGCTAGATATATTTAAGATGTAAACTCTGTCAGGAATACTCCAAATATGATTGCTAATCAATACTAAAAAAAGAAATGTCAACTGTGAGCTTGAAAGAATCTGATATTTTCAAAGTATAGGTCACTATTTCTACTTATTTCTTACTTCTAGAGCATGTTTGACTGGCAGTGGTTAAATATTTTATATTTTTCTTCTTTGAAATCTTTGCAAAACCTCCTTTTTTATACCAATTTCATGGATTTCCCCATTTATGAGGCGTATGTGGGTGTGTTTTGATGCAGTGCAGCGCTGTTTTAGGGAAGGTGCCAAATTTCAGACCGCTTTGTTAGCGGAGACCTAAAAGACGGACTTGAGAGAGATGTATGTGAGAGAGAGAGAGAGAGAGAGAGGCACTGAGGTCGTGTTTCATTAGTCTCACATCTGTTCCTTTACCGTAATGTAGCTGTTAGCTTCTCCTGTGAAAATCTCAGGTTTCAGCGTTTCAGTAGCTGAGAGCTGAAACTACATTCCAGTCAAATAATATGCGGTGATTTTAAAACACTTCTCTGTCATTTGCATATGCAAATATCATCTGTGACATCACTCTGTACTTAAACTGTTTATTTCTATTTGTTCAGGTTTCGAATTGTAACACTACATTCTTTTGGACAAAATGGTTTTGCAGGATGTGTTTTGACAGTTAAGGATTCTTCGCTACCTTTGTTATGTCTTTCTCTCCATTTTTTCACTGGTCAGATGTAGCATCGCACTTTTCAACCTAGGGTCCTACATGTTACTTTTTAAAATGTATTTTATACTTCTATAAACATTAATACTGTGGATATATATATATATATATATATATATATATATATATATATATATATATATATATATATACAGGTCTATATAGGTGTAGGTCCCACTTGTGCTGCCAAAACAGCTCTGACCCATCGAGGCATGGACTCCACAAGTCCTCTGAAGGTGTGCTGTGGTATCTGGCACCAAGATGTTAGCAACGGATCCTTTAAGTCCTGTAAGTTGCAAGGTGGGGTCTCCATGGATCTGACTTGTTTGTCCAGCACATACCACAGATGTTCGATTGGACTGAGATCTGGGGAATTTGGAGGCCAAGTCAACACCTTGAACTCTTTGTCCTTGTCCATGTCCCTCAAACCATTCCTGAACAATTTCTGCAGTGTGGCAGGGTGCATTATCCTGCTGAAAGAGGCCACTGCCACTAGGGAATACCGTTGCCATGAAGGGGTGTACCTGGTCTGCAACAATGTTTAGGTAGGTGGTACGTGTCAAAGTAACATCCACATGAATGCCAGGGTTCCAAGGTTTCCCAGCAGAACATTGCCCAGAGCATCACACTGCCTCCGCCAGCTTGCGTTCTTCCCATAGTGCACCCTGGTGCCATCTCTTCACCAGGTAAGCGACACACACGCACCCGGCCATCGACATGATGTAAAAGAAAACGTGATTCATCAGGCCAGGCCACCTTCTTCCATTGCACCATGGTCCAGTTCTGATGCTCACGTGCCCATTGTAGGAGCTTTCAGTGGGGGAAAGGGGTCCGCATGGGCACTACTGAATAATTAAATGTGCAGTACAAAAACAGCAAAAATGTATTTATTTAATAAATATTTATTTTTATATAACAAATATAAATAAATAAACACATAATAAATATTTATGACATTTATTTAAAATTTTTGGTTATGTAAAAAAAGTAGTAGAAACCCAAAATAAAATTTATTTATTTACTTATTTGCTTATTTATAACATGCAAAGTCTCTTTACAAAGTATGAAACACAAAGGATATCAATCCTGAATAAATATTAAACTGTTCATATTAAATAATTATCAATTGAAAAAAGTTTGGACATTTTGTGTTCAACTTGTTAAAGTCACTTTGCTAGGACAATACTGTGCAGAAGTCTTGGCACCCTAATTTTTTTTTTATTCTATGTTCTTTGCATTAGTGCTTTACATAAAAACTAATAATAGATTTCCAAAGAAAAAACAAAATTTTAAACAGAATATTTTTTGTATAGCATTAAAGAATTGTGTATGCTAAGTCTACTCGTCACAGCACCACAAAACACCATGATACCTCAGATTAAGCGTTACTCACTCAAACCACTCTGTAGAAGTACTATAGTTTGTAAATGTGTCTAAATAGTAAAAGTGCGCTGCTGCCCCCTACAGGCGAGCCGGAGTTCCGTTACGTGGCAGGGATGCACGGGAACGAGGTTCTGGGCCGAGAGCTGCTCCTAAACCTGATGCAGTACATCTGTCAGGAATACAAACAGGGCAACCAGCGCATAGTCCATCTAGTTAAAGAGACTCGCATCCACCTACTGCCCTCCATGAACCCCGACGGCTACGAGATGGCCTACAAGAAGGTGCGGTCAGTCCCACAATCCTGAACCTCAGTATACACATTCACACCATAGCTTGCATTCAGAAGGTAACTCTAAATGGACACTAACTTCATCCTGACTTCATGATGCTGATAGGAATCTTGCCCATGTCTTTTATTCTGTAATTGGATGAGTGTGTATTGTTTCGTCTTCAGGGATCCGAGCTAGCCAGCTGGGCTCTGGGTCGTTACAGCTACGAAGGCTATGACATGAACAACAACTTCGCCAATCTGAACTCCGTGATGTGGGACGCCATAGAGCTGGAGACGGACAAGTCCAAACTCATCAACCATTACATCCCTATTCCTAAACAGTACACATCGAAGGACGCTTTGGTGAGTGTGTTTCATGAAGAAAACAACTTTTCTGTCAATCCTGTATCTGTAAATCATTACAAATATGTTTTTTTTTATTTGTAAGCTCCAGTAATGCCCCATAAACCTAAGGTAATAGATAATTTAATGAATTAACATAATGAATTAGTCTATAAACATGTTATAAGATTGTGTCACATTGTGTCATTGTGTTACTTTAAGTGACCTTAAAGTAAAGAATAAAACATGTTTATCACATCAGTGACATTGTGTTGTTGTTTACTAACGGACGCGTGTAGGTGGCCCCGGAGACGCGCGCCGTGATCAGCTGGATGCAGTTGATCCCCTTCGTACTGAGCGCCAACCTGCATGGCGGTGAGCTGGTGGTCACGTACCCGTTCGACATGGCGCGAGACTGGGCTCCTCGCGAACACACCCCCACCCCGGACGACAGCTTCTTCCGCTGGCTCGCCACCGTCTACGCCAGCACCAACCACGCCATGTCCAATCCAGACCGCCGGCCGTGCCACAACAAGGACTTCACTCGGCAAAACAACATCGTAAACGGCGCTAACTGGCACACGGTGCCTGGCAGTGGGTATCTAAAAAAAAATAAAAGTTGTATATGACATGCCTTTGTCCACTTCCTGTTGAAATTCCGTCACCATCCTCAGGAAATTTCAAAAGAAGTAGGTTAGATGTGTAAATTCCTCTGTCCTGAAGATGTCAGAAAACTTCTCACTGTTACAAAGCTCTGACACTGGAGACTCCTTCCATAAATGATAAATAAACATCTCCTTACTTTAAGAAAACTTCACCATAATTATCATAATAATTAAATAATGTTAGTTAAGGAAAATAATGTTCGTTAAAGGAAACTTAATGTAAAGCGTTGCAGTACAATGTAACATTGCAGAAAGGTCTCTATTTCTCTAAATCCCGAAATGTCACATACTGCCGCTTTAAAGTAGAAAAAATCTATAATTCTGCATTGTTCTGATAAACTGCTGAAGGTGCACAATTATCCTTGAATTATCCTGGATTATATGGCTGAATAATTTAACTGCTGTGCTGCTGTTTCTGTGTTTTTCATGACATCCTCTTAATAGTGAGATGGACGGCTGTGATTTTTTTTATCATCTACAGGCATGAATGATTTCAGCTACCTTCACACAAACTGTTTTGAGGTGACGGTCGAGTTGTCATGTGATAAATTCCCTCACGCCAGCGAGCTGCCCACAGAGTGGGAGAACAACAGAGAGTCGCTGCTGGTCTACATGGAGCAGGTAAGAAATCCAACCTGCTGAACTGAATGAGTGAACAAATCTAAAAAAAAATTAAATTAAAAAAAAAAACATACAAAAATTGTGATTTTCCTGCAGATTTCTGAATATAAAAACCAATAAAAAAAATAGAACCCAATTTTAATAGTGCCTTTTCACAATGACTGTAAAATATCTTCTCCTTATTTCCTGATCAGTATGAAGCATTATTTTAGAAATTATTTTCTGTAAAAAAAATAAATAAATAAAAAAAAATATTTCTGATGGCAGATGGACAGGAACTGACACTATCATCACTATTTATTCAGATTTAAAAATGCTAAACATTTCTAATTCATTTGTTATTCTCAGGACTAAACAATCTGAACAGTAGCTCAGGATTTTAGCTTGAGTTCATATTCATTAAAAAGATTGAGTCAAGCACATAAAGCTGTATGTATATTTCAATGTTGCTCCATCTTTAGTGAAAACTATCATTCTATTCTAGCTACTAGCTATTTCTACCTTATTCGTTACTCTCAGAACTAAACAAGCTGAACATTATCTTAGCCATGTATGTTTATTAAAGAGATTGAGTTAGGGATATAAAAATTCTATCTCGGAAAAATGATTATTATATTGTTCCATGTTTAGTAAATACTTTACATTCTGACATTTTTATACTCTTCAGGTCCACCGAGGCATTAAAGGAGTCATAAAGGACAAAGAAACCAAGGCTGGAATCGCAGACGCCATCGTTAAAGTGGACGACATCGACCATCACATCAGATCCGGTGAGGGAAATCAAACAGAACAAACTTGAACCTAGACACTTTTTCTAGTAACTAAGGTAAGACCCAAGTGCGGAGTTGATTTTGGAATAAACATGGGACACGATCGTAGTCCTAAAACAGACAAAAGTGCCCAAATTAAACAGACAAATAATCTGCAGTCAAAGCAAGAGGAAAACACAAGGGACATATCAGAAACCAGAAAAACCAAACACGAGATATATTAAGGCTGAACTGAAGTTGGAAAGAAGGCAAGACTTCGCAATGGGCTGAGAAAAACCGAGTGTATAAACAGTGAATGTGAATGTCATTTACTACTTTAACCCAAAATCTTTTTTGTAATCACACGCAAATCTTTGTATATTTGTATAAAATGACATCATTAAGCTCTGTGATCTCATATCTGAGGAATAATACCAAACTGTGCTAAAGAAAAAAGAGCTTCTATAGAAACGTATTAGACCGAGCGCATTAATATAAATCTGTGATTTGAACACCTTCTGACCAAACAGAATCCAGAATTATATAATGTTTTATATCTCCAGCATCTGACGGAGATTACTGGCGCCTGCTGAACCCCGGGGACTACGAGGTGACGGTGATGGCGGAGGGATACGTGCCAGTCACGCGCTCCTGCAGGGTGGAATACGAGCACTACCCCACCATCTGCGACTTCCAATTATCCAAAACACCCAAGCAGAGGCTGCTTGAGATCCTCGCCAAGGGGGGAAAGATCCCCAAAGAGCTGCAGCTCCGACTGCGCCAGCTGCGTCTGCGCAAACCGGCTGCCAACAACCGACAGCGGACTGCACAGCGGCGTGTGGTCGGGAAACCACTTTGACCTTTGACCTGCTTTTCAGGGCGGTTACAGGACACTTGTGTATTATGAATTAGATTTGGGATCATTTTACATTGCCTGTACTTCAAGAGTTTATAAGCAACACATTATCATTCACGTGGTTTACCTCATTTTTCAGTCTGGAACTGATGTTTTTTAAAATAACAGAATTAAAGTTTGAGCGCTCAAAATCACGATTGTTCATTATTTCCATTATTTCTTGTACGAATTATTTATTCTGTTTAGCAAGTAATTTTTTGTTGATTTTTAACCATTTACAAATGAAAAATTCATATAGAAGTCAGCTTTACAGGGAAAATACTGTGAAAACAGATAAATGTCATTTTTATCATCAATATTTAACTTTAATTCTATTAATTCTACTAATTTAACATTAATTCTTTGTTTATTTTTAATTCCTATTTCAGTTGTTTCATACAGCAGCTAACTACATAGCCTCTATAATCTGTAGAATAAAATATTATTTGATAATTAGTTGATTATTTTCCTATTACACAACCTATTGTTGTATTCCTCTTATACTACAGCAAACTGTCAATAATTACATCTTTTACATACTTTCATTAATTAAAGAATGACATGTAATACTTATGTCACACTCCATTTATAGTTACATTTAATGTTTAATGTGGAATGTCTGTGCAAAAAAGTTATAGCAGCTATAAACAGTCGTTCCCTCAACATTCATTTTTTTCCCTCTCTTGAAGTAAATAAAACAAAACATGCAGCTTATCATGTAAAATTTAAAGTTACAGCTTTACTTCTGATTGCGCTGACGCTGGAGACTCCTTCCATAAATGTTAAATAAACGTCTCTTTACAGAAAACTTCACCCATTATACACATTTTTCATCCATATATATAGACTAAAATGTTAATGATAAGGTCTAATGAAGTAAAACATAACAAGATGATAACGTAAGATCAGCTGACCAATCAGAACTAAGATTTTAACAGCATTGTGGTGTAATAATATATTAGATATGTATACCAAAACAACAACAAAATAATATTTTTCAACTTATAGAACATAAAATAATTTCTTTATGTATTACATAGGCTTGTATACCTGTAATAATTTTACCAGAATAAATTTTTTAATCTGGTTGTTAAAAATGTTTCGTCACATAAACACAGTGATGAAATATTGTCAATAAATTTACAGAACCAATGAAATAGCGTTTGTGTCCAGCAGGTGGCGCTGTGCTCCTTTTAAAAAAAATCTAACACTTTATATTTACACAAACGATTCAAAATGTTCTGTAGCCTAATATTAGTCACTTGAATCATTCTCAGGAACACTATGGCTGTGTAAAAGTTACATTAAATTAAATTAAATTGTCAATAAACCAAAAGAAAACATTTTCCCCCCTAACAACTCCCGCCTCCTGCTCTATGATTGGCTAATGCGTCACAAGCGCACTTTATGATTGGACGTCCTTCAGCTCACCATAGTAACAGTAGAATATAGCGGAAGCGTCAATAATGTTACAGGCGCACACAAATTGCGTCATATCTGGTCGCCGACCTGTCATGCTGCACTGACATTTACCGGGCTAAAGTGTCAGTTAGTGGTAGATAATAATGTGTAATAATAATAATAATTGTGCTGTTTATTAAAGGATTAGAGAATGTCATCGCTTGTTTTGTAGAAGATGTGGAATAACGTCAGAAGGTGAGGATTTTTCTGTTTGTTTAGAGTAGTTAGCATTGTAGAGCTAGCTTAGGTCATTGTGGATGGCGCTCATTTTAAATATTAGAGAGATTTCAGAGGGAAAAAAATGTATTTGGAGTTTGGAGTTTGGATTAATATTCGGTCTGTGAATGTCACTTAGTTTGCCTGATGCATCTGGCCTTTTAGTTTTGTAATTGTAAAACAAACAAACAAACAAACAACAACAACAATATAATAATAATAATAATAATAAGAGGAAGAATAATAATAATAGTAATCAAGCTGGGTAACTTATTAAAATACTAAAATGCTATATTTGTATTAGAGATTATATTGTATTTTATTCTTATTGAATTTCTTGTTTTATTAAAATATCAACTATTTTCATAATCAATTAATCTAATGAATATTCTTTCTGATTAATTGATTAAAATAAAAAATGTAATATTAGGCGTCTGTCGATATTTTTCACAAACTGCCAGCAAAACAGTAGTGTTACATTAAAACAACAACTGTTTGATAACTTACTTACTCTTCAATTTAATACATTCATCATCATCATTATTATTATTATTATTATTATTATTATTTACTGTTTTTAATTTATCACTGATTAAGGAAAAAAATCTGTAAAAATGTTAACATTTTACAGTTGTAGGATTCTAGTAATTTTAACAAATTAGTTGCTTTGTTAATTACAATCAGTTTGTAATTAAATTAATTTTTAAAAGCATGAAAAAATTGCATAAGAAGATATCACGATATTTGTAATACGTCAGAAAAGCATGCTGAGATATAATTGATCACAATATTGATATTATGTTGTCATTTTGTTCAGCCCTACTAAATAGCAAAATTATAATTAAATACTTATACTGTAATTAATTCAGTTTGCTACTTGTGGTGAAGTGATGTGACTTCACATATTACAAATACAGTGAGGACAGGTAAAATATGACACTTGTTGTAACACAGTAAATCCGTCTTCTTTCTCTCAGGCTCTCGACCGTGACACGCTTGAAACTCTCCTTCCCTGGATGCTTAAGGTCACATTTCCGTGGTGTCCAGCTGACAGTAAAACCCCAGGCGAGATGCGTCTCTCAGGGCGTGTTCAGGACAGACTCAACACCCCGACCTGCTCGCTCTCTCAGCTCTAGATGCATCACTTTCGTGCCAGCTTTGCACCTGCAGCCGTGCAGCGTGAGGCACGTGAGCTCGTCCGGATCCGGGTGGTACGAGAGCGTGGCGGATTCCGCTCCAGTCCACGTCACCGAGCAGCTCCTGATCTCCAGCCAGCAGATGACGGCGCTGCCGTGGTGGGCGGGGATCATCTGCACCACGCTGGCGCTGCGCACCGTCGTCACTCTGCCGCTCGCCGTCTACCAGGCCGTCATCATCGCCAAGGTCTCGTCTCACATGCTTAATAAACACTGGCTTTATAAGGTCTAGACCTGCACGATACATTTTTTATGTATCAAAAAAAAGTTTTCTGTTGGTATTTTGATAAACAATTTATTTTGGTTAAAGGTGCAATAGGTCAATTTTTTTTCAAGATTAGGTCTCTAACAGTTCGACATATTAATTACTTTTTTCATTCCTTGAGCCCACTCACTCATTCCCGCCCATATTCACAAAACTCCGCCCCCAGGATCTACAGTGGTCTGTCATGTAGAGTCTCTATAAAATGACTGACAGGAGGCGCATCCAGACATAAACAAGCGTTCCGGACCAGAAGTCAGTTTTCCAGACGGGTTTTCTCAGCCACTTAATACACTTCTGCTCAGGCCACCGTTATTTTTATTATGTTTTTACATATTTTCAAGAATATTTGTACAAGAAAGAAATTCCAAAAATTGACAGTTGCACCTTTAAATGTAACCATGACAGATCACCAGTTCGTTAGTTTGATTAAATATATCGCAAGACACGCAGAGTATATTAGTAATATAATCTCAGTATGAGGCTTTTGTCCTTATCACGTAGCCGTAAAAGTATGAAGTGTCCTTAAAGTTCTTTAGTTCAGAAAATAAACTTCCAAAAGTCGTTTAGTTCAGAATGGAAACCTCTGCAGAGTTAATGTTTCACTTCCGATGGTTCTGAACATAACGTATTCTTCATAATCACTTAATGAGAAAGTTAAAGGTGCAGGTTGTAGTCTTTAAAGGTGTTCCTTGACCTCACATAATCACATCATTTCAAAGATAGTTTAGAAAAAACATGATTTGTGGAATCGCCATGCAGTGGATCTGACTAGTTTTCTCATTTCAGGCTTCTGTTTTGTATATTTCTGGCCCTGAATTTACCCTGGCCTCCTTTAAAAAAAAAAAAAAAAACCTGCTCAGTTTTGTCTTTTTTTTTTAAACTTGTTTTTCTCTCAAACTAGAGTTCTGTGAAGCAAAGCCAGGGAGTCAGTGAGCTTTTATTTAGTTACCGTGATGGAGATCACATCACAGCCCTTTATCAAAATTATGATGGTTATTAGTGAGTTCTTGTAGTTATTACACTGTTTGACTGGTCAGTTGATTTGAAGCGCTTTAATTCAAACCTCAATAACTCAGAAACAAGTAGGCTTATATATAATGTCACAATGGACCTAATGGGTGTGAAGTAGCAAAGAATTAGGAAGGAAATTAGGATTAGCTTTATAGAAGAAAGAAAAAAATGTTGGATGCGTAATAATGGCATAGAGCTTAATATCCTTGTCTTGACCTAAAGATGCTTATTTTTGAGGTAAAGTCTATAAAAAATACATTTAGGGATACTTATGTATATAATATTCGCAATGAACTCAATATCAGAAACATGAGAAGTGCTCTAAGCTTTACAAACTGAATCAATTGAATCATATCAATATAATGAATCATAGCTGAGTTGAATCATTTTACATGATTCCAAAATGATTCAACTGATTCAAAAATGATTCAAAATGATTCAAAAATGATTGTGACTTATACTACAATTCACATAGCCATTTGACCTAGTGATCGTAACCATGGCAATGTCTTTCACAAGTATCCATAAAGTGTGAAACAGATGTAGGATTGGATTTTTTTTTTTTTATTGGATACACCTACGACAGACCGATCCTTCTCCTGATTTGACTCGTTCTCAGTCTCCATGTTTTGTAGAAAACTGTTTCATTCCCTCCCTCGCATGTTCTCGTCCCCCGTCTGGGAGAGATCTAGCCTTAATACGACTACAGTGTTGTTTTTTTTTTTTCATCCCCGGAAATGATCTGCTGACCTTGTGGTGAATATCTGTGCCTGAGTGAAGTAAACAGTCCGAGGGTTCACACACACACACAGGCTTCTGCTCTGACGATCGGTGAATAAAATGTTTATCTCCATCTCATCCTAAACATCTGCACTGTTTATGTGTTAAAGACTCTTTCCTGATTTCTTTTTTTCATACATCATCTTATGACTCACAGAGGAGTCTGTGTTTCAGTCTGTGTTCTCACAATCAAACTTCTCCCAGCCGCTGGTTTCTTCCCACGTCGACGTTGCTGGTTTTAATCTCTCGCTCTTGACCTTCGTTCAAAAAGCGCTCAAGAGTCACGGGTCACATTTCTGTGGAAAATGCAGTTAATCTGGGATTCTGGATTTTTTGGGGGGTTTTTTTGCCTTGTAGGTCATTTTTTTATATTGTAATTAATTCTTTCAAATTATTTAAGAGAGTAAAATTGTTGGAAAATTGTCACCACGTAAGCAGAATAAAACACTCGGTGTCATGCTGTTGTAGGAAAATAATAAACAACAGTGTGGTGTGATGAAGTAGAGTTACCATGACTACCCCGAAGAAGATTATTTCCCTGTCCTGAAGTGTTTTATTCCTCTTATACAACAGTAATTTACTTGCAATTAAAATGTTGTATTTATTCAAGAATGATGTACTTTTTATCCTTTTAAAGTTACATTTAATATTGTCAAACGTCCATGAATGTTACGTTATAGCATAGCTAGTTGTTCAAGACAAGAAAACGCAGCTTGTTATATCACGCTGACACTGGAGACTCCTTCCATAAATGTTAACTAAACATCTCTTTAGAGAAAAAGTCACTATATCAACAATTATACATGTTTTTTTCCATTTTTGTTAAATAACACTGTTTATTCTTAGTTTTACGTTATATGGCCTTGTGATCGTGCTGTTGCTATAGAAACAATAACATATCAGCATGTGAACTTTACTATTAACTAATAGAACGTGACAGTTTTTATCGAAAATAGCTTAAATGTTGATTTATTGATATAGAAAACGTTTGATTTTCATTGTTAACATTATATCGTTGAGTTGTTAGCGTTGATCTGGGATCAGTGCTCGGCGTTTTGCGACTTAGCAAGTGCTCTAATAAACACGTCATTGAGCTGATTTCAGATCAGTGAGATTTTGTTTTTATTTTATTGCTGACCTTGCATTAGAAGCGTGTGCTTGTGAGTTGATTCCGGATCAGTAAAATGGGTCGTGAATAACTGCGGGATCGTCTTTGTCTCAGCCAGATTGAAGCCTTGCAGAAGGAAATAGCAGAGTTAGCACAACGGCTACGCTACGAGATCTCCTTCAGGGCCAAGGAGAAGGGCTGGTCCGAGAAAACGTGCAGGTAAGAACACACTCGAGCGTCATATGACGATTATTATGATGATGTCTGAAACCATGATAAATGATTATCATTATTATTATTATTATTATTATTATTATTAGTTTTTAACCCACTGTGCACTAGCTGTGCACTAGCTTGCTAGTTTCTCAGCTTGCTGAAAAGCATAAGTGGCCATTTTTTGTACGATTAGCTTTTAAATCAACGAGTAAACTGACTAACATAGTTAGCTAGCTATAATAAATGACGCATTCGGTCAGGTTGTGTTAGCTAGCTATAACTAATTCTATGTAGTAATTACGCAGTCTGTCAGGTTGTGTTGCATGGACTAGATAAATTTAACCATTAAATTGTTGGCTAATATTTACTTATGCTGTCTGTCAGGTTGTGTTAGCTAGCTTAATGTAATCTGTAGCACAAATTCTAGCCAGTAATTACACAGTCTGTCAGGTTGTGTTGTGTGGACTAGATAAATGTAACCATCAGAATGCTAGCTAGTAATTACTTGTGCTGTCTGTCAGGTTGCGTTATATAAATTGAATAACTAATGCTAGCTAGAAATGACGTGCGCTGTTTGTCAGGTTGTGTTATACTGGTTAGCTAAATTCAACCACAAGAATTAATGCTAGCTACTTTACTTGTGCTAGTAATTACTAGTAATAGCTAGTAAGTAGCTAGTACTAGCTAGTATTTGCTTCTCGAATTCATATAGTGTTTAGCTAGCTGACGTTAACCATGAGAATTCAATTCAATTCAGAATGTCTGATCAGAAATATTTGGATTGTGTCTGAAATATATTTCGTTTAATACCGCATATCGTGAAACAGTTTTATTTCAGAGTTTATTAATATACAGGTACCATTTTAAGAAGAATCTGCGGCGGATCGTGTCTGAGCTGTACGTGAGGGACAACTGCCACCCATTCAAGGCCAGTTTGCTCGTCTGGGTGCAGTTGCCCATGTGGGTGTGCATCTCTCTCGCCCTGCGTAACATCAGCATCATCCCGTCTGGTAAATCATTTCCTGTGGGCTCTGTGTGTGCGGGGTAAAGTATAAATCATTATATAAATAATTAACGTGCTTGAATTTATTACATTTCTAAGTACAGTGGGTGGGGCTAATTTGGGGTAAAGCTTTACCATGTAGTCCTTTTTTATGAGTGGGGGGGGCGATGGGGGGGCGGCCATTTTGTAGTGTTGTCTAAATAATCTGCAGATCAATTATGTGCCTTGGATAGTACATATCTTACCCATAATGCACCAGTGTAAAATTCTTGTAAAATTCTTTTTTTCTCTTGTCATGCTAAACCTTAGCTAACACCTGGAACATTCCACTTTGTTGCACTCGGCCATTTTATATATCGAACATTAATCTGTGTATAAGTGTGTTTAATGTTTGACTTTTCTAATTTTTTGGAATTGCTTGGGATTTGTAGAAATGAAGTGTAACCTGATGAGCATGTTGGGGTGTGTGTGTGTGTGTGTGTGTGTGTGTGTGTGTGTGTAGGATTGCAGCAGCAGCTGGCATCAGGTGGCGCTCTCTGGTTTCCGGACCTCACGGTACCGGACTCCACCTGGATCATCCCCGTGTCTCTGGGCCTCATCAACCTGCTCATCACTGAGGTGAGAACCACGTCACAGACGCGCGCGCATATAACATGTAATATAACATGTTACCCAGATTTCTAAGAATTATATATAATTACAAATTATAAGCCATTAAGAAAGGTCATGATTTAATTTAATATTGTAATTATTATAGTTATCTATAATTACAATTAAGGAGCAAGTTAATTATTATTTTATTTTAATGTAATTATTTTTAAAGAGTTATTTTGGGTGTTGTCTTCCTTTATTTTTTTCTGTCATGGAGAAAAAAAGTGCTTTTATCCTTGTCTCACTAATAGGACAAGAGGAAATCTCACACACACACACACAAACACACACGCACGCACACACACATTTTCATTAGACAATAGAGCTAAGAGAAGGGTGGGATTTCCCTATTCCTGTTTTTTTTTTTCTTTATTTTTTTAAATCTTTTTTTGGCCATAGCACAGTAAATGGCAGTACGTTTAGATTGGAACGTTAAAGACAACGAAAATAAAATTAAAGACAAAAGTTTGTGAAAATAAAAATGGTCATGGTGTCACACTAAACACTGTATCATACACAAACATTTTTAATGTGACATGAATAGGGTTTGTGTTTAGTAATGTTCAGTGTTTAGGTGTTTGTGCAGGTGTCATGCTGTGTGGTTATGAATAAGATGCTGTGTCTGTGTTTGTTTGTGTGTGTGTGTGTGTGTGTGTGTGTGTGTGTGTGTGTGATGGTATTCTGCAGGTATACGCCCTGAGCAAGCTCGAACAGTCAAAGTTCCAGAAGTACATGACCAACTTCATCAGAGGAATCTCTCTGGTCATGATTCCTTTAGCCGCCACTGTACCTTCTGTGAGTGATCAGTCATATGTGTGTGTGTGTGTGTGTGTGTGTGTGTGGACAGTAAAGGATGTAGAAATATATTTTGGCGCAAAAACAAAAATTAGCGTTCAGCTGCATAACCAAACATCTCTCGCAGTTTTTACGTAGTTACGTTTTTCTGCGGCCCAACACCCGAAAGTGTAAAAGTTATTTTGCAATAACTGCGAGTGTTTTATTGCTCTTATACCACAGTGATATGCTAACGCTGACAATTGTTATTTATTAAAGAACAAAACTTTTATAGTTATGTTTAATGTTCTGGAACGTCCACGAAACAATCTCTTACGTTAGAGTAGCTACAGATAGCTATAAACGGGAAAACTTTACCTCTGACACTGGAGACTTTTTCCATACATGTTAAATGTTAAACGTCTTACAGAAAATTTATCAAATTATCAACAGTTAAGTTTTTTCTGTGTAAAATAACACGTTTTAAATTTGTTACGAACATATAGCTACATATATGTAGATAACCTTACTATATGTTCTCCCAGCGTACCTCAGGAGCATTCGGGTTTACCTTTGATTTTGTTATTTTACTTGTAAAAAAAGAAAAAACTGCTACAGGAAAAATGTCAGTATTGTATGAGTATTGTGTATCAGTTGATATGCGGAGCTTTGATATTAACGTTATATCAGGATCAAGTACATTCTTATTACCAATGACATCATACTGTGATGTTTTTTTTAAATTACAATGCGCTCTTTAAAAAAATACAGACTCGAGCATGGATGCATGGTATCAAACCCCTGTGCATCTGAATTCCACACTTCCTCCTATCTCTCTCTTTCAGTTTCATCTCTGCTGAAATCCACCTCATGATCACAGCCATGACACTGTTGTGTCTTCATGTACCGTTACATAAGAGAGCCGAGTGCCAGAAGAGATGTTCAGACTGATTTTCCCCGGCTGGAGAAAGCAGGTGTCTGGGGAAGACGTCTGATACGTCTGATACGTCTGATACATCTGAAACATTTATCTATATGATAGGTTATGTTATCATTGTACTTTCGTGTTATGGCTAAGGGTTTCAGCCGTGTAGCAGCCGAAATCAGCAACAAACACCAAAACAGGGTCATGTTTGCATCACGTTCGCAAAAACGCTAGACGTTGTGTCTAGTTATTGTACTTTCAAGTATTTCAGCTGTTTTAATGAAATCGGTCGTGTCATCTTTTACGCATTTTGCGTAGGAACTTTTAACATCGTAGTACGCTGCTACGAGTTATCACTCAGAAATACGCATCAGTTTTCTTTTTTCCCCTCACTAAAAAAAAAGCTGATCGACATATAAATCTGAGATGACCGACAATTGCGTAGACGTTTCGGTCTCTCTGATATTAACCCCGCCCCCTTTCGTCTATTTCACATTTGTAATATCTTGTGTCCGTTTTCTTGCTTCAAAAGATGCTATGATGGTAAATGGAGAATGTTCTGAGCTCATTCACGTGAAATAAAATCTATCAATGTACATTTGACTTTTGTACCTTTCAGGCATCTCCTGGTTAAAAAGTCATGAAAAGAAAACATTAGACTAAAATGTAGATGTTGGCACCTCTAGCGTCAAGTTAGCGCATTAGTACATAGAGCAAGATGTCATGTTTTGCATCAGTGTGTCATGTTAGTGTCAGGCTTTAGCTGAGTGTTGATTTCTTATACTGTGAATTAGCCTGTTAGCTAGCAGGACGTTCTGAATACACTGAACAAAAGGTCTTTCATTCTTCTTTTTACGTTCTTTCGATGAGTGGTATTTGTTCAGATCAATTTGAGATAATCTGTTTTTTGGAATCGTGTTTTACCCTGCTGCGTTCACACAACCAAGTAACAAGTGTCGCTTGTAGTTCGTCTCGCGACTGCTCCTGTAGTCACTTGTGGGCGTGGCCAGTTCAAGCTAACTGTACTAGCTACGGACACTCACCAGAGGCACCAACGATCTCTGATTCATCCTTCCAAGCTTTATTTTTTTTTTAATTATTATATTCTCAAATTAGACGTTGTATGTGATAACACGGATAACACGAAACCACAATATCCTCTATAATTGCATGTAGGAACTAAAGTTGTGAGTGGGGAACTAAAGAAACGTCGGAGCACGCACGCCATAGGATTGGTCTGAGGAATCGTGCGTTTGGACTTCTCGCTTTTTTTAATCTCCACAGAGTTGACACAGAGTTTTATCGCTGAAATCGCAACTCCATGTTGCTCGCGTATGTAGAAATTGAACGATCGCTTATCGCTTTGTTGCTTGCTAGTGTGAACTAGGATTATCCAGGCACTCGTTTAGCTGGAAAATGTAAAAAAAAAAAAAAAATCTGTTTCTCTTTCTCTCTCTTTCTCCCTCTCTCTTTTTCTGCTCTAGTCCATGGCACTGTATTGGCTCAGTTCCAGCTGCATCGGTCTGGGTCACAACCTCCTCCTGCGTTCTCCACGTATCCGCGCTCTCTGCCGAATCCCAGCATCGCGCTCGGACTCTCACACTCCCTACAGGGACATCGCTGCTGCCTTCGTCACCAAATACATGAAATAAACCAGAAAAAAAATCACTGTAGGTTGGTCAGATTCAGCAGAGTGTTGTGAGTTCAACATCTATCTTCTCTTCTCCAGGAGGACGTTCGGGAAAGCCGAACTGTAAACATAAAGACTGACGAATTCCTGGAATGCACAGTTTTGGTGTTGAGGTAGAAATGTTTATAAAAGACTTGTAAACCATCCTGTAAACTTTGTGTGGGAGTAAAAACTCTTCTCTTCACTGTCCTCCTCTTCCATCCGCTTTAGTTGTGAATATTGTATGTGGAAAAGGATAAAAAGTTAAAAAATTTAAACTTTATGAACTTTTAAAGTTTATGAAATGAGTGCTCAGAGTGAATTTTGAAAGACGTCATGGAGGGATGGACAGAAAAAATGGATAAATTGGGAAAAAAAAACCCACAAAATGAGCCCAAAGGTTTTTAGAGGTTAGGATGATGTTAGACTGTTTGTTTTGTTATCTGCTATATTAAAAGACAAGAAACATTTTTCATCCCGTAAATCTTGGCTGGAAAGATCTCACATCCATCATCTTTGCAACTTATCACAATTTTCACTTCCGGATGTTATTTTGAAGTTGAATGCAAAATTGTGAATTAATAGAGAGATTGAATCCTCTTCAGAAATTGATTTTACGTGTAATTCATTTTGAATTGTTGGATTGAAGTCATAAACACTTAAGCGTGAAATTCATTTTCAGATCTGAAATTTGTGCTTTCTTCAAGTCCTCGCTGGAGTTCGGAGGTTGTGATTATGACGTGGCGTGATGCTGCCTTCAAGTCGTGTCAGAAATGTCGTAAGTTTTTCTGTGAGCCCCGACTTTCTGAGTTGGGGGTGTGTCTATAACAAACAGTCAGGGCAGCCACCAGTATAAATTTGCGTAATCACGACCTCCGAACTCTTACACACAAACTTCTGAGGAGGACTTGAAGGCAGCGTATGTTCTAGTGGTTTTGGACAGTGTGAGAGAACTTTTGTTTTGTTTTGTTTTTGTTTGTTTGTTTGTTTGTTTGTTTGTTTTTGTATTATCATTGACAAGAAGTTTATTTTTCCATACTGAAAGAAAATGAACTGCACCGTTACCAAAAATATCCATGTTATTGAAACTTGAAAACTTGACACTTGAGAAGAAAGACGAGTTCCCGAGTTCAGGTTCGCTCACTGCGTAGATACGATACTTCTGACAGAACTTGAAGGCAGCATCAGTTTTGGATTTTATCTCAGATTTCAGATTCTGCAAACCATGAAATTCAATTTCAGATGACATGAGATAAAATTCAAATTTCCAATATTCAAATTCTGAAAAGTGGGCAGAGAGTGGGCGTGTCCAGGGGGCGGGGTGAACTCCGGCTCTGCGTCTCTACTCCGTCAGCACCAGAATCAGCGCAGCGACGCTACCGACGCGCTCGTGCCCCGGTGCTCTGTTCCAGTCATGATGCTGTGGGTTTTAATTCTCCCGGCTCTGACCGCCGCTGCTGTCCCGCGCTCCTGCGGGCCCTGTGAGCCGAGCTCGTGCGCCGCGCTGCCGGCTGCGGGATGCGCGTTCCGGGTGATGGACGCGTGCGGCTGCTGCGAGCTGTGCGCCGCCGGACCGGGAGAGCCGTGCGGGGTGCGCGGTGCCACGGTCACACGGTGCGCGCCCGGTCTCGAGTGCGTTAAAGCCCTGGAGGACAAGAACAAGCTGAAGAAGAAGAAGACCGAGCCGGGCGTGTGCGTGTGCAAGAACGGCGACTTCGAGGTGTGCGGCTCGGACGGGGTGGAGTACAGGAGCGTGTGCGCGCTGAGAGCCGCGAGCGCGTCCGCCGAGCGTCAGCACAAAGCCGGCATTAAAGTCCGCAACAAGGGCAAATGTGCCAGAGGTGAGGAGTGTGAAAGCACTGAGCAGTGAGAAGAACTAAAGCTACTAAAGCTACTAAAGCTACTAAAGATAAAACATTCACTTATACAGCATTAGACTTTTATTTACTTCATGTAACTACTGATTTGTGTTTCTTTTCTTTCTTGCATTTCATTGCACTTTTTACATGAATTTTATCTGATAGAATTTTAGACAGAAAATTTTTAATTGAAAATTAAGTTATTAAAATAAACTTATGGCTAAGAAAAATAATTTAAAAAAAACTATAATGTAAAATTCAGCAAAATGTTAGAATAAAAAAAACTAAACTTTGTTATTAGTTAAAATGTTATAACATTATAATGTGAATTTTTCATCATGCCTAACTTTTTTTTTTTTTTACATTTTATTTAAAAATCATCACAATTAATAATTCATGAAATGATCTAGTTGTAAAATATATTTGGTGGGTTTTTTAGGGTTTTCATTAAATAAGATTATTTTAAATAAAATATAATTTTTAAAAAATGTATTTAAAAAAAAAATGGGTAAAGTTGTTTTAAAAATGTTTTTAAAAACTGGCCAAGCCTTTTTTGCTCTGTAACTCCTGCTTGGACATTTTCTGAACACAGTTATGAGTAGCGTCTTCATTAAACAGAAATCGGAAGTCCACACTGTTTATTTAGTCCAGATTTCGAGCGTAGATTTGTTATAATTGAAAGAAAATAAAACATTTCAGCTCCATCCTCATCAGAGAGTTTCCAAGGCCCCAGGACTAAAAACAGTCGAGCCCTCCCTCGCTTCCTGTCCCTCAGGGAGCTCAGAAGAATTAAGAAAAAAATATATACATTCATGATTCTCAGCTCTCATTGATCAGCTGATCACAATATAATCACAATATTCTGTCCACAAGGGACAGCCCTGGATTTACAAATTCAATAGATTCCACACAGATGAGTCACAGTGATTGATATCACTGCTATGGAAAAGGTTAAGAGAGCTTACATGACTGACACACACACACACACACACACCCACAGAGAGAGAGAGAGAGAGAGAGAGAGAGAGAGTGTGTTGTGTAAGCAAGCCGGGGGCCGTTGTTTTTCACATAGAGTGGCTCCCGGTCCGTCTCCCTGAGCAGACATGTCTGAAATTCCATCCTTTCAGATGGGATTAGGATTCGTGAATCCACACACGCACACGCACACACACACACACACACACACACACACACACCACATGACCTGAGTTTTACAGCAGACTTTTTTATATTTCAACTTTCACACCTTTTTTTCTCTCCTCTCTCAGCTCCTGTGATCGTTACGGGTCCGGGTCAGGTCTGGAACGTCACCGGTGCTCAGGTCTTCCTCAGCTGCGAGGCCATCGGCGTCCCCACACCGGTGCTCAGCTGGAGGAAGGTACACTCCTCAAACACACCCTGTAACTTAGCCATGTCACGCTAGGTCTCCAGAAAACAAACAAACAAACAAAAAAAATCATGGTTGTGTTTATTATATCAATTCCAGGAGATGTAGCCTAATATCTCAAAGCACTCGAGTTAGCTAGTTAGCTTTGTTAAAATGTCAGATAACTAATGAACTCACTAAAACTCATTCCGTAACTCAAACTAGCAGGAATCGCAGCTATGCAGCGCGCTATAAAGTCATTTTATAAGATCATATAAGAACTTTATAAGATAATTTTTAAGCTCATATCCCAGGTTGCAAACTGACGATGGATCAATGTAATTTTTTTGGGCCAACAGACATTCTGCCAACTATAAAGTCTCTGTGAAATAGCTTCTTAGCCATGATTTGATTTAGTACGTTGACGTATTTCCTTCTGAAGTCATATTGAAATGTCTGACTGACTTAAAAAATGGCCAGTAGTGTTTGCGATATGCCAAATTGTCACTGAATACAAACAAACCTGACAGTAGTTTAGCTAGAGCTAGCTAAATATGTAGAACTGCGAAGAGTTTAACGTGAGCCTTTTACTCAGGATCGTGTTCTCGCTCAGTCTGAGGGAGAGGGAAAAGCGAATAGTGTGTGGGAAGACGGCCAGCCAAAAACGCAAACCATCTTTACTGCTACCAAGCCACTCCTGTAGAGCAAGACCCGCCCCGGGGGCGGGGCATATACAGTCTAAAGAGCATTTCATTGGACAGTCATTGGATGAAGTTTGCCTAGATATGAATCATCAAAAATTTTTGATTGTTGTTTTTACCCCAGAAGTAAAAACTATAAAATTAAAATGAGAATATCGTCAAAACTTTTTTTGTTACAAAAATTGTTCCTTTACCAACTTTGGCACAACGTATAAAGACAACATGGAAACCCAAAACAGACATTTATCCAACATCCAATTACTAGTTAATGCTTAATCTGTTAAGCTAGTTAATGCTTAGTCTGTTTACTATAATGCTAGTTCATGCTAGTTACCATGGTGTTAAGTCACAGTTCACGTTTTCTTAAATGCTAGTTCCTGCTTAGCCTGATTGCTATACTGTACAGAGTAGAGAAACATGCTAACTGAGACATTGCAATAAAGATATGACAACTTTGTCCATAATCCCATGCACAAATTGTTTCTCTTATTATATTTACATTGATTTGTTTGGCTTCTATCCAAAGTAAGTACACAGTTCAGTAAAATGTTTGCTAGTTCATGCTTAGCCTGAGTACTCTGATGCTAATTCTTAGGCTGTTTAGACCTGTAAAAATGTGAATTTGTAGATTAGCGTGTTCTGTATAATGCTAGTTTTGTCATTAGGACGTTTGCTCAGTCATTTGTTAGCCTGTATGTTGGGGATACTAGTGAACAGGAAGTCCAGGTTTTAGTCTAAGAGCCGAGAGATTTCTGTTGAGGATGTTTGCTCTGAAGCGTTAAACGCCTCTGAGAGCAGATACCGTGTTTGATGAAATGCTTCCTCTCCCGAATTCCTTCCTTGTTTTCCGGCTGTATTGTTTCCACATGGCGTTATTCATAACGGTGTGCATCCTTTTACACAGAACACACACACACACACATCCTCAGAGACGTATTGCCCAGTTTTCTGGAGGAGTCCTGAATGAGGAGGCATTTTAGTGACGAGCCAATATGAAGAGGATTAAAACCCTGGATAGAGCTTTAGAATTCATGTGCAACGAGCCACAAATAGAAAAAACATTACATTTGTATTTATTTATTTCATTAAAAACAACATAGACAATTAATAATTATTCATTTTACATTTTTGTGGAAGAAAACCTAAAAAAGTGGGAAGCGTATGTATATGGATCACGAGATGTACTGGAAGCAGTGAAATAAATAAGGAATAAATCACTGTGTCATGCTGTTATAGACAAATAATCAGTGATGGGGGGGTAGGATGAAGCAGAGTTACCGATACCACCCCAGATTTGATTATTTTCTTATAACAGGACATCACTAAGTGTTTTATTCCTCTTATACCACAGCACTTTGCCAACGATTATGATTTTCTGTCATAGTTTTTATCCATTTATAGCTACATCCCATGTTGTGGAACATCCACAAAACAAGTAGCATCCACAAGTTACATTTTTTCCCTCAGTTTTCAAAAGTTCGTAAGACAAACTGCATCTTGTTCCCATGTTCTTCCGTCCTGAAGGTTCTCCTTTAAAAATAAATAAATAAATACATAAGCATCACCTCATTAAGTACTTCACTGAAAATTGCTGTGGTACAAGAGGAATAAAACACTTCGGGATGTGCTGTTATAGAAAAACAATCAACACCAGAGTGTAGCAGTGAATCAGAGTCACCTCGAAGTTGATTCATTTCCTATAACAGCATGACAGCAAGTGTTTTATTCCTGTTAAACCACGAGAATTTGGCAGTGCTAGCAATTATTTATTTATTTATTAAAGAACAATACATCATACACATCATTTCATTTGTTTATAGTTATCTTTAATGTGTAGTATTTGTTATTTAAGGAAGACAGATCATATCAGTGCTGAGCTTTGGTTCTCTCAATCGCTCGTCGCCTCACTGTAGGTCATGGACAATAAGAAGTTCTCTCAGATGCTCCCCGGAGACCAAGACAACCTCGCCGTCCAGGTGCGAGGAGGCCCCGAGAAGCACGAGGTCACCGGATGGGTGCTGGTGAGTCTGTTAATCTGTATTATTTCCTACAATATTGATAATTAACCCTAATTTTTGTGGCTTTTACAAGAAATCTTATAATTATATTGCTATAAAAATCTAGGAAACATATGAAGCAAATACAATTGCTAACACTGACAGCCATTTTCCCACTACATAATATTTTGTCTAGAAAATTTTTTATAACCGTATACTGATAAAAATTTTTATTTTTGAACATTAGGAAGGAAACGTGTTTGTCATTTCTATTTATATAGAAGAAATTCCTTGTTTATTGTTTCAAAGGTTAGAGCATTGATGTCTGGAGGATTTCCTGTTTTAGTCTTGTTTACTGAGCAACAATGCACGTGAGGAAAAAAAAAAAGGCTTGCTATTTTCCTACTGATGTACAGCCCGGGTCTGTGTTGGTGCTGAGTTAAGTTTAGGTTGCATATGATTTTCCTGTGGTCTAAATTCGTGCACAGTTGATGCCGTGACACTTAGTGATCCCCACAAAAAGTCTGCACAAAGTCTGTTTATTTTAATGTCGTAGCATTTCTGCCACTAGAGCAATTAATCAGACTTCTGTTCCCTCACGCAGAAAATGAAAAACATTAACCAACACATACACACTTATTCATTATGTGAATGAGGGCCCAGTTTGTGAGAGTGTGTTTTGTTTGTGAAATGTAAAATGTAAAAAATGGTGAATGTGAGTGATTTATGTGAAAGTGAGAGGTAAAGTAGTAAATCAGAGTTTTGTGCAAATGGGAGTTTTCGTATGGGTTTCTGTGAATGTGTAATGTCTGCGTGTTTTGTGGAAATGTAAGTTGTGTGAATGTGAGTGTTGTGTGCGAATATGTTGAGAGTGGGAAGTAGTACACTTGGGAGTGTTGTGTGAATGTAAGAATGTAATCTGGAGTTTTGCTTGAATGTGAGAGTGTTTTGCATGAATGTAAGAGGTAATGTATGAATTGTAGCATTTTGTGTGAATGAGAGTGTTTTGTGCAAATGTGAGATAAAGTATTGAATGTGTGAATGCGTTATGTGAAGGAGTGGTGAGTGAATGTAAGAGGTAAAATAGTGAATGAGTGAGAGAGATGTGATTGATCCATGCAAATGTGAGTGTATTCATTTGCATTAATGTATCCATTTTTTCCTTTTGAAGATTTTGGGAAAAAAAAAAAAAAAAAAAAAAAAAAAAAAAAAAAAAAGAGTCCATTCCTACATCAGCAGTATTTTTCTGACATGGTTGTAAAAATGACATTGAAAAGCAGCATATAGTACGTCTTGAAGATGGATAACGGTGTGTTTCAGATCTTCCCTCTGACCAAGGATGTAGCGGGCACGTACGAGTGTCACGTCAGCAACGCCAAGGGTGAAGCCTCAGCCACGGGCGCCATCCATGTGGTCGACTCCATCAATGACATTCCCTCCAAAAAGGGTGAGGTGCCAGGTTTAATTATTACTATAGCATTAATGCTAACTTCTCACTTAGATGATAGCAGTTATAAACAACATACACATGTTGAAAATTTACTGCTTTACTTGTTACAAAGTGCCAACACTGGAGACTCCTTCCATAACTTTTAAAAATCCACTGTTTCTATAGAAATGATAATATATTAGAACAAGCAAATTCATATAATGAATGTGCTATGATGTGCAGCTGCACTACTGTCAGAGCTGCGGTTATAAAAAATCAATACAGTAAGAATATCTGTTGAGAAAATTTGGGGAAAATTAAAAGAAAGACTGCAGAGCTGGAGCTGAGTGAAAAACACATCCTTCACCTCTGGTGTTCATGATTCAGGACAGCATCGTGTGTACGTGTTGGGGTGTGTGTGCACGTGTGCATTTTTGCTCGTGTCTGAACATGCCAACTTCTGCCTGCAAAAGCACATGTCCATGACTATCTGATTAGATGCGTGTTGGTCGATTGGCACCGATTACATCAAGATCCTTTTCAGCTGCTGTCTTTCACCAAATCAAAATGATTTAATTTATAATATAACACACATATGCATGTGTATGTAAAATAATCACATTTAAGGATTTAATATTAATTTTAGCCATTTTACTAAGCAGTATTTCAGCATTACTTTGTCTCATGCTAACTACAGGTCACATTGCAATTAAACCAATAAACAACCACTAGGTGCTTGCTCTCACTTTATACTAAAATGTTGAATTCTGGGTTCTGATTGGTCAGAAGTTCTTAGAACATCTCAGACCATAGTAGTGATGTCAAGCAAATGATATTAGCTTTAATATTAATTGTTTCTATAGAAACGGATATAGGTAGGAACCTGAACTGCAGATACACGCCATATTTAAAGCTGTATTAGTTTTAGTACGTGTAATTGTTAGGAGTTATGAGTAAGGGGACACTTGTGCCCGCATCACGGCAGTCAGAGGTAAAGCCGTAACTTTATGAAAGTCTTCAGGACTGGAGTTTGCGCTTTGGGGTTTCTCCATAAACATGAGATGATGGATATTAAAGGGTTGTGGGTTGGAAGGGTGGTGTGAGCTGGTGATGGAGGAGACTGACGAGTTTGGAAGTGTGACTAAAGATTTTATTGCAATTCCACAAATACAAGACCGTACAACCAGGACAAGCAGGTAGACCTAGGAGAAAGAACATGGGCAGTACTACCCAGGACAATAACCAAAACTAAACAGTATTACAAAAGTTAGATTTTTAACTAGCTCCTAGCTTAACTTAACTAGCTACTAGCTTAACTAGCTAAAGAGGTCAGGTTTTAGGCATCAGAATAGATTGCTACACTTAGTCCAATATCAAGTGGGTCAGATTTAACACATTAACATTTCATCAGAAGCAGAGTTTATTATGGTCTGGCCTGGACTTTGCTTCATTATGCCTCCTAGTACAAGGGTGAGACATAAAAACCTTAATGTGGCAAATTTGAGAAATAGTTCATTTAAATTGTAGCTGCAATTTAAGAAAGTAAACACATACAGCTGGGTTATTATTCTCAGTAGCCCCCAATACTGCTTCCTGAAACCTAATGTGCTTGATACTCATTTGAAGTTTCTCTAAAAATTGTGTTTATTGCAAATAATTAAGGATTTCATTTGACTCCCCCTCATAGCATTGACAGCTCAGATTAGATCCAGGTCAGGGACAGAATCAGTAGAAAGCAATAAACTCAGCTGTGAACTATACTACTTATAAAACATGCTACAGATACATAAATCTTCATTAGCAAGCAAGAAATTCCCAAATTCAGAGAAAATCCCAGTTCAAGTTCAAGGGAATAAATACTTATGCGAGACAAGTGAGTAGATTTAATGAATTAGTGTTTGTTTTTAGTTGTTCATGCCATTTGCACACTGAGAATGTAACTGATCAGTAAGAGCTAATACACACATTTAAGAGGTTTTTTTTTGGTCCAGCCCACTCAACACACCCTTGAGCTACATGATATATACATACATGCAGTCTTACCTGCTCTCACACCAAGAGAGTTAGCGTAAGAGAGAAGCTACCACACAAAGAACAAACAAACCAACAGTTAGTGCTAACCCCAAAGATGAGCTAGCCTACACACCTTCACTAACGACAGCAGGAAGGAGCAACACTAACAAGAATACCATCAAACAACTCACCAATAGTAGCAAAGTCTAGCACAAACAAGCAAAAAGTCCCTGAAGACCCCAGTACGCAGCTTTTAAAGCCAAAACTCTGCCCCTTTGACTGCATCTCCGTGTTCCCATTGGTCAGGTCGTTTGTGCTCTGTGCACTCTGATTGGTCAGACCATGTTAATAAGGATTGTTCAGTGTGCAGAAGCAGAGCAGAGAAAGTACACAGAATCCAAAACACTGACATTTCGAGAGAGAGGGAACAAATGTTCATAGCTGCTATAATGTAAGTGGATAACAGGAAGTTGTTATTGAATGTAACTATAAATGGATAAAAATAGAAGGATGTATATTCTTTGATTAATAAAAAATTGCAGAGCAACTGATAAATGCTGAACAACCAATCTGAGGCTGCTGTGGTTGATGAATTGTTGTTGGGTTTTGTGTGTGTGTGTGTGTGTGTGTGTGTGTGTAGAGGTCCAGGATGATGAGCTGTAAGAAGGGCGTGTGTTGATGCCACCAACTGCAAGATCAGGACTGGGATCGGACAGAGATCATCTACACACTACTGTATAACACACACACACACCCACACACACACACACACACACCTGTGACATTGCACATTAAAATCACCCAGGTTAGACGTGACTATCCTCTAAAATTTATCTGCATTCTGACATCTCTCTCACACACACACACACACACACACACACATATCCTGTTTTATCCATATCCTTTTCTCAGTAACTTCTGACACACTAATCAGGAGATTGCAATCGAGAGAGATAAATCTCCGAGCTCGTGTCCTCTTGTTCCTAGTTATTAGATAAAATCTATTTGTGTTTCTGTTGTCTTCGAGTACATCGTGTGCTCGCAACAGCTAAGTGTTTTGGAGACCAGGAGCTCCAGTGATATTATCCAAAGTAAGAATGCGACACGGTGTGTAACACTAATGTCTACCAAGTTTTGTGTTACTTAACGTTTGGAAAGCTGTATGTGCAAAAAGCCAGAGTGTGAAAGTTGTTTTTGGAGTCATTCTGATGACTCTGATGATATATATATATATATATATATATATCTAGAGAGAGAGAGAGAGAGAGAGAGATGGTTCTAAAGCTACATTTTTTTTATGAAACATTTAAATATAATTTTCCACACAATTATGATCAACTAATGCACTTGTTTAAATGTCATATTTTCACGTACGAATAAAGAGTTTATGAAGTGACGTGGTTTAAGATCAATTTATGCGCTGTCTCTGATGATTAGCTGATGAACTGAGTGTTGTTTGTATAAATCCTACTTTCTCACCACCTTTTTCATCCTGATCAGAAACATTAGTAGCTATACAGTATAGAGCTTTTAAAGCTAGTGAGTTACACGCAAATGAACATCACACTACAGGGCTACATGCTGTTTCCTGCCTGCTCTCGTGGCTCGGTGGGGTAATACGCAGGTTGTTTATGCTGAGACTCAATGGTTCAAGCCTTGCTTTAGCTTGTCTTTATAAGTGTAACTCTGTGTAGCGGTGATGCAAAGTAAAAAATTAAACTTTCTCAAGAAAAGCAGTTGCATCTCAAAGTGCTGGTGGCTCACTGGGTAAGTAAGCAGGTCTTACAGTGTGTGTGTGTCTCTCAGTTTGAGCCTCAGGCCAGATGAGCCTTTTACTTTATAAGCATGTCTTAGCATGTAAGGTGTAACGTAAAAGGATAAAACCTCCCAAAAAAGACACAGCTACTAACAGTGCTGATGGCTCAGTGGGTTAATGGTATCTACCAGTCTCTAAGGAACCTTGGTTCGAGACCCCTGCTGGGCAGAAAGTGCTGGACTCGGGTGGGACTGTAAATTCCGGCAGAGAGAAAGAAAGAGAGAGAAAGTCCGGTCTGTCCCACCTGGGGCCCTGGGAGAGGTGAAAGAAGGGGTTATGCTACTCTGGGCTCTTTACGTCTATATGTTTTATACACTTTTTCCTATGTCACATCTTACACTACCATTTATTACATTGTTGTTTACTATTCATATATCACATTTCACTACTCTGTTGCATTTTAATATACTGTTTCATTTTACTATACTACTATTTACTACATTTTACAACACTTCATTATATTTTACTATACTATATTACACTATACTACTATTTACTACATTTTACAACACTTCATTATATTTTACTATACTATATTACACTATACTACTATTTACTACATTTTACAACACTTCATTATATTTTACTATACTATATTACACTATCCTACACTATACTACTATTTACTACATTTTACAACACTTCATTATATTTTACTATACTATATTACACTATGCAATGTTACTAAATTATTAAAAGTGTTACCCAGATTAGCATAACCTCACCCCCTGGGTCTGACATCGCTGGGGACACGAACCCCGAGCACCAGCACCACGTACACTCTCACTAACACAGCGAGCCACTACAGCAGGTTGAAAACATGGGTTTTTTTTCACGCATTTATCATTCAAAAGCAGCCCTGATGTTTGATAAACAACAAAGAAGCAAGGCCATGTTTGAACCTTCAACCTTAATAACAAGAGGCTGTGGCTTTCACAAAGAGCCATGAAGCTTCACAGTAACTATCCTGCAGTTTATCCTTGAATGCCATCGTCCTACAACCTACACCGTCCAACTGGCCTTCAGAGTTCAGGATTTGACCTGTGATGGGACTCAGAGGAGCCACTGTGCGTCTGTAGCGGTGGCTCAATGCACAGGTACACAGCAAATACACAGCGCATAAGCATGTGATTCAGGTAAACAATGAAGGTTTGAAGCTTGATGCTGCTCAGGGTCTCCAATGCTGATAAAACAAGCTACTTCTTTGTGTGCCACTTCTAAAGATGTTCCTACCTCAGAAGGCACCAATGGGTTGAGGATAAGGTCTGACTTGTCACTTACATGTTTAGACTAGAGCTTTCTTCCTAGGTGAAACATGCACACCTAAGGTACAAAATGCAAACCTGAGACAAGGTGTTGTCAACCTTCTTACACTCAAGGACCACATTAACCTCAGCACTGGTTTATTTTACCAAAAAAATTTAAAAAATTAGGCATATTACTTAACTTCCTTGGAGCCAGATAAGCTTTTTTTCTACCTATAGAACCATTTTTAATAAAAATACTATTTAGGGTCTTAATTAATAGTCAAAACTTTGATAACAGTGGGTTTGATTTTCATTACCACAATAAAAGGAAAACAAATATCACACACCCCCTGGCTGTGCTTCCCGAACCCCACTTTGAGAACCATGGTCCTACACAGTACCACCCAGAGACAAGTTAGAGTTTAGTGTCCCTTTTCATGGCTGTATACCACTAGAGGTCAGATATCACCTTTTATCACCCTTAAATATAATATATCAATATATTAATATTCATATTAGACCATAATCTTCAAATATTTTCTCTTATTAAACATTCTAATTTAATCATCTTAAATACATCACTGATGATTATAATCACAAGCTAAAATAATCACGATCTATGCGTAATCCAACTCCATCAACTGCATTACATTCACTACTCAAAGTTGTAATTAAGTCCTTAAATGTCTTCTAGGCTCACACAAGTGTATATCCTAATAAAAAACACTTGTTTTGTGCCTTGCCTAAAATCAAAGATGAACATTTCTAAGACACTAAATATTATTCCATGCATTACTCATGCTCAGCACATATTTAATTAGACTCGCGTTTCCTAACTTCCAAAGACTGAAAGATTGAAATCATTTTTCAAGGCTTCAGGACGTCTGATTGAATCCATCCGTGGCTAACGTGTTCTTCCTGAGATAAATCAGTTCAGGGAGAGTGTGTAGCTGCAGCACAGACCGATAGTGCCGTTCTCACACTGAACAGAAATATCTACAAGAATCTGGCTCACTTTACTGATCAGTAGAGCTGCACTAGACATCCTCCTCTTCCAGGCAAATTCACAGACTTCTCCAAGTTTTATGGCACTGAGTATGTTTCATGTTATTTTTAACTGCATTTGTATTGTCCAGATCCATTTATTTTGCACCTAAATCTCTCAGATTGTTCCGGGGCAATGAAAGAGGAAGTAGATTTTTATTTCTCACAATGCCGAGATGTTTTTCCTCATAATACCAAGATGCTTTTGGGGAGCTTTTTTTCGTGTGTAGCAGCGACGTGCTTGCATAGAGAAACAAATTAATGAGCAACAAAAACTCAAAACAAAGAAAAGAGCTTTATTTCATTCTACATTTTACAAAAAAAACACAATCATTTTGCTTATGAAGCGAGAACGACGAGAAAATTACTGCAAGTACACTTATCAAGCCTCGGCAGAATGCACTGCATTTCTGATCGGAAAAGCACTTTAACCTGGATTTTCCTGTTTCCCATGATTCAGTGGTGCGGTGTTTAGGTGGTCATCATGCGTGGGGCGATGCTCATAGACATGAGCTCCTGGAAGAGAAGCTTGCAGGCGTACGGGAGCCGCACCAGCGAGATCTAAAACACAGAGACGAGAGGTTATACGCTGATATAACTGCTGAGTAGCAGAGCGTAGGAGGAGGAATAGAAATAGAATAAAAGAATAGAAAGTGTAAACGTGTAAAGGCTCCTACCTGAGTCTTGTTGCGGCAGCCCCTGCACTCGTAGGTGTGTGTGCGCGTGTTGGCGATGGCCATGAGGCCGCACAGGTTACACACGTGCACCTGGTAGGGATCCGACGCCTCGAACAGTCGCTCCCTCAGGAACTGAGCTGCACCGTGAGCGATCTGACAATCTCGCTCCATCTCTCCGAAACGCAGACCTCCGTCTCTGCACCACACACACGCACACATTTCCAACACCAAACAATTTAGTACACTAACTTTTAATATTTCCTTTCTTTAAACAGCCAAGACATTGCCACGTCAGTGGTTTATTCAGTAATATGCCTGTATAAACGCATACGCTTACAATCATACAACATATAAAAGACACACTTTAATAAAATCTCTAATTTATTTCGATCCACCTCCGTATCTCAGCGCCTACACGGAAAGGAGTACGTATAGTACGAGCTGATGTAGTATGCAGTGCCTCACCGTGATCTGCCCTCCATAGGCTGCCTGTTGAGGATCTGGACGGGACCTCGTGCCCTCGAGTGGATCTTATCGTCCACCATGTGTTTGAGACGCTGGTAGTAAGTGGGGCCGAGGAAGATCTGAGAGGTCAGCTTACGACCCGTGAAACCGTTATACAGCACCTACAGGACCCGAGAGAAGACAGCATGGTGTGCGTCTCAAACAAGAAACCTCTCGAGAGAATAACACACACCCCTAAATTCTGTTACGTGTTATTAATAGTGCACGTTCCTGTAACCGCATTAAAATGCTGACACATGGCCTTGTTGTAATTATGCTCGTGAAACAAAATGACATGCGTGTCTCTTTGCTGTAAAAAATTCTTTGTCATAGTCTTAAAAAAAAAAAAAACACACAAAAAGGCAGAAGGCAATATTTGATACTATTTGGATCAGACGTATTGTACTTCTTACCTCGTTTCCTCTGAGGTGGTACCCGTATTCAGACAGCAGGTTGGATACTTTCTGCACATTCACAGCGTCGTTGAATGGCGTGGCGTCACCGATCTCCCCTTTATTCGCAGAAACCTGGTGTAAAAAAAAAAGATTTAGACGTTTAGGCCATCTCTTACATTTTACAGCATACATTTTCAGTTGAAGAGAACAGTACAGTCTAGCAGGTGAGCTAACAAATACAGATCTAATACATTATTCAGCGCTGAGAATGTGTAAATGTGTGTATACCTTCCCCTGCAGACACTCGATCAAGTGACCGACTGTCATTCTGGACGGAATAGCGTGGGGGTTGATGATGATGTCTGGGGTAATTCCTTCACATGTGAATGGCATGTCCTGCACAGACACATCAGTACTAGTACATTTAATAAACCTGCATTAACGCAAGTCTTAACAAACCTACATTTATCATGTGTGGTCTTAGAAGCAGTCAGACATTGGGACTGAACCTTCACTTTAAGTCTCCTGTTCAGTAAAAATCGAGTCTTTCCTTAGTGGTGACGTCTACACATCAACGAAACAAACAAAAATTTGGAGGTTCACAATCTTGGTCTAACTTGTTCAGTCCAAAATATACAATAATTCTGTTTCCCAGGTTTCAGGATGCACTGCATCAGTTATATCTGCATTGAGAAAGTTGGGAAAAACAATAAAATATAGATGATTTATATCTACACGGATATAATTTGCTGTATAAGTTGCCATAATATTTTTGGGAAAAAAAAAAAAAAAACAACATAAAAATACTATAAAAATGCAGGTAGCTTAACCAAATCAAACCCAAATTTATACATACGGATAAAAAAAAAAAGTACAAATAACTCACTCCTATTTAAATAGTAAATTAAAAAATTTTATAAATATTTATGTAAAAAAAGACACAATTTTATTAAATAAATATAATTCATTTGAATGAATTTAAGAATGATTAATAATTCATTTTTTAAAACATTCCTTTTTCCTTCACTTTTTCTCATCGGACCCTTAATTTTTCTGCATCATTCATAATATATTTTATATAAATTATAAAATTCATTATATATTCACTATATATTTTATAAATATAATTCTGATCATTTCTCCACTTGGTTCTGTGAGCTAGGACACTTACAAGACTTGACAACATCGCTCATTAACAGTTTATAACAACTATTGATGTGATTTGACTTTATCTATTGGCTGGTTTTAGATTTGTTTTTTTTGTTTGTTTGTTTTAAATAAGCTGATGAATCATTAGGTTCATGCAAAAATAATAATGTGCCACTTCACTTTGACGCATGTTATAAGCAGAGGGCCAAGAAAATATAGAAATGAAGAAATAAAAACATTATTAAAAATCTGGTCATTTGCAGCTGGTGCAGCTTCGTGTCTAATTTCACGCTATCTGTAATGAACCCTGAAGCGCAGAGGGACACGACGTCCTCACCTCCTGCCTGTACTGAATCCCACAGGTTCCCTTCTGTCCGTGTCGACTGGCGAACTTGTCTCCAATCTGAGGGATTCGAACCGAGCGCACCTGCACACAACAAACAACAGACAAATGACCACGGATTCGCAGCTACGATTTATTTTCAGCGTCACCAGCAGGAAGGCCACACCCACCCGGATCTTGCAGAACTTGTAGCCCTCTTGGTTGAGTGTGACCATGACCTGGTCGACGATGCCGGTTTCGCTGGTGCGCAGGAACGTGCTGCAGTCTCTCTTCGTGTAGCGCCGGTTCGTGCTGTCTAGCTCGTCGTCGTTTTCGGGTAGAGTGACCGTCTTTCCGATAATCACGTCTTCCCCGGACACGCGTACGCCCGGCGCTATCAGACCGTCATCGTCCAGCTTATCGTAGATGGCATGACGCATTCCTGACAGAGACAGAGAATTTATATGTTAGTTTATAGCTAACATATAGCTAGCTGTGAACAAAATAATAACAATATGATCAATACCATGATAAATTATGACAGAATAGTACCATAGGTGTCATTAGTACTTCTAGAAGACTGCAACAAGCAGCTTTAAAATATATTTCATATATATAAATTACATATATTCACTGTCTTTTGGAGAAAAATTAACATAACAACTGACATTCTTCCATAGTACGCCTCTATTGTCTTTGCTAGTACGTTGTTTTAACTACAACAGATGAAAACCTGAACAAAGTAACTATAGAACCTAATTTTAATCCGTGACTCACCTTGACATTCTTCACGCTTCGGTTTCTCAAAAATCTCCTCCTGGTCGAAGCCTTTCTTTGACTCCTGCTCTTTATAGGAGCGGTAGAACACTGACCTAAAACCAGAATACATTTACTTATTCACTGTCTTCTATCTTTTTTGGATTGAATTAGACACGTTTGCACTCTGAGCATAAAACAGTGACTTTCTACCTACAGTGCGTTAAATACATAAGGAAAAGAAGAAAGAGGAACCTGAAGAAGCCTCGGTCCACGGCAGAACGGTTCATGATAACGGAGTCCTCCTGATTGTAACCCGTGTATGATGCGATGGCCACGATAGAATTGATGCCTAAAAGAGAAAACTCATTTTATTCACTATAACAACTATGCGCAGCAGACTTTATACATGTTCTCTGGGTGGGAGTCACAGAAACACTAGCCAGTTGTGGGTGTCTGTGAGCCTGTGTATGCAGAAGACGGCAGATAGCGCTTTATGATGCGTATATGATGTGAAAATAGGTGACAAATCCTGTAAGGACTCGTCAAAAACAGACTTCGATGTGATGTGATGTGATACAGGAAAAATTCCTGATGATGCTGATACTCTTATGATAAACAATAAAAATGTATGCAAGTTAAAACAAAACTACACAAACTACACTGACAACAAATATAATTACAGCTCCATTCTGGAATAGCTAAAACAAGATTAGCGCGTGATCGGCGCGTGATGTGCGTGTGATGTGCGTGTTGCGTCACCTGCTGGCAGCTCTCTGAAGCGCAGGTACTCCATGGAGCGCGTAGTGACCAGAGGCTTCTGAGGGTAATACAGCACGTGAGCCAGGGTGTCCATACGCACGTGGAAGTTGGTGATGTACACACCCATAGCCTGCTTCCCCATAGCAGACTGGTAGGTGTTCCTGGGAGACTGGAAACACACACACACACACACACACACACACACACAGAGCGAGAGAGAGAGAGAGAGAGAGACAGAGAGAGCGTGATTACTCTAACATGACTGTATATTATGTGTCTGTGTTTGTTGCTACAATTAAGAAAGATGATAGCAAATGTTTGTCTGTATGTGTGTGAGAGAGAGAGAGAGAGAGAATGCACGTGTGTGTGTGTGTGTGTGTGTACCTGATTGTGATCAGGGAAAGGAATGATGGATGCACACACTCCCAGGATCATAGATGGATGGATCTCACAGTGTGTGTAGGTGGAGCAGTAGGCCACACCCTTCTCCTGGAGGTCATCCGGGGTCATGGCCAACATCACTGTCTCCTCTTCCAGAGTATCGATGTACTCCACTACACCACTCGCTACCAGGTCCTGCCAGCTACACACACACACACACACACACACACAGAGTAACTTAATAAAGCCACGACTATAATGATGTGTCTCAAATCAAGCCCTAGAATAGAACTATGGTCTCGTCCTCGACATTATGTTACGCATTCTGGTGGCCTTGCTGCACCACGGAAGGCTGTGTACCTGTAGTTGTTGTACTCTCGTTCTTTGAGCTGATCGATGTGGCGTCTCTTCAGCAGGAGCTTCTGCTTCTCCACGATTAGCAGCGGGCGACAGATCCGCCCGGCGTCCGTGTAAATCCGGATCTCTCGCTCTCGGATATCGCGGATCATCGACACCTGAGTGGAGGAAGCTTGTGAGCTAGGTAGCTTTTCCGAGATGTTTTTTTTTGTTTAAGTTCCAAAATTTCCCTCTTTTACCTCAGACACAATGATGTCCATCTGCCTCCTGAGCTTCCTCAGAGTGTTCATCAGCTGCTCAGGGTCTTTGTGGATTCCCACCCAGCAGCCGTTCACAAAGATCTTCGTAGCACTAGACAAAAGAGGGGAGAAAGAGAGAGGGAGGAGGAGAAAAAAAAAAAAAAAAAAAAAAATCACCCATTAGCCACACAACAACACCAATACACTCACATTTCTTATTTTAATAAATATCAAGTCTTTTCCATGAAAAGATGTTTCTTGGGAAACTGACTCTGCAATAGCAGCAGGTGAGATCTCCTCTAGGTTCTCCATGCTCCACTCTTCCAAGAACTCCAGGATGGGGGACGGCTGAGAACCGACGGAGATGTACGCCATCAGTGCCAAGTTCTTCACCAGACCTACAGCATGGCCCTGTACACACAAACACTCACTTTAGAGAATCTCAAAACTCTCCGTGTCGGATGTCTGTCTTCCATTTTGTTTTTCCTAAGAACTGAATTAAATTGCTCATTAGTACCTCGGGCGTCTCGGCGGGACACACCATACCCCACAGGGTGTTATGGAGCTGCCTCGGCTTTGCCAGTTTGCCGTCTCGGCCGATGGGAGAGTTCACGCGCCGGAGGTGAGAAAGCGTTGAGGCGAACGTCAGTCTGTTCAACACCTGGAGAGCAAGAGCACAGGGGACAGTCAATAAACTTAAACTAAAACTAACAAGACACGTACAAGTTCCTCATGCAACCCAAAAATAACGAGCGCTAGGGCTGGGCAATATGACAACATGATATATTGTGATAAATCACTTTTCAGAGATATCACAGATATCATAATATATTTCTAGCTAATTTGCAAACATAAATGTAAATGTAGGATTTATTTTTGAATACACGCAATCACGATAATTCATCATGATAATTCATCTCAATAGGTATTTCTGAGATATTGTAATATATTTTTTGTAATATATTTTTTCTACATGTTTTTTTTTTTTTTTTAAATAAATACAACCTGACTGGAAGCTGCTTAAAATTTCATACTTTAATCTTTTTCAGAGAATTTTTTTTAAAAATAAAAATGTGTTTTTTTTTAAATGTAAAATTAAACATAAATGTATTTTTGCAGACATTACATAAATAAAAGATATGAAATAAACTAAAATAAAAAATATTTTTAAATGCTGGGAAATTGTTAAACTGTTTGCAAGCCTATATATCGTCACATATATCGTAAAAATGCCTGAGATTTATATATGATATGATATTTCTGTCACCCAGCCACAATACACACAATAAAAAGTACTCAATTTTCCAGCATTTTTTTTTTAAATCCAAGACTACAGTTTGTTAAATATTGTGATGCGTCACACGTCACAGGAAGTATCATGAAATGCCATGATAATATATTTTTGTCACATCACCCATCACCAATTATCCTTAACAACAATATTATAAAGTATCTGCAACTATAACATTAATAAGACTGAGATTTGTAGATACTGTTGGTTGCACAATGAAAAATGTAAAAATGTGTTTCCTAAAAATAAATAAAAAATGTTTTATTACAAACAAACAAACAAATAAATAAATGCTTGTGGCATTTAAAAGTTTATGTATACATGTGCCAGGATGAGATCACCTGAGACACTCCGGCTCGAGCCTGATGGGCTTTCTTGACGTCGCCCCAGTTCCCCGTGGCCAGCGAATACTTCAGGCCGTCGGAGATGATGCGCGTTTTGATGGCCAGCTCCAGGTTGAAGTCTTTCCCTCGGTCGATGAACTTCTGAGCGTAGATCCTGATCTCCTTCAGCAGGTTCTTGAACATTCTGTTGTGATGCGTTGGCATAGTGTTTGTGTTTTAATAACTGAGTACAATAAGAAGCGAAGATGAGAAGACAGATAGAGATCCAATGTTCTCACCCTCGGAAGAGGAACGCCAGGAGCGGCCCGGCCAGATCCAGCCTCTTGTTGCCGTAATGATCTCTGTCGTCCAGCTCTCTTCTGCCCAGAGCCGCCAGCAGGAGCCTGTGCACCATATAACTGAGAGAGAAAGAAAAAACAATTGGGTCTAATCTTTCAAAGCAGCAAGTGTCTCAGAAGGTTGTGAGTTCCAATCTCAGAAGTGACCAAAAGCCAGCGCATTCAAGCCAGACTGTATTATTATTATTATTATTGATCATTATTCAAATAAATGAATCAGGAGTCGTCAACTGGGAACCAGGAAAGACTTTCGATCAAGGACTCATATATACATATATATGTATAAAAAAAAAAAAACTGTAGCAAAACAGAATAAGTTATGAAAACAAAATGGCTGCAGTTTAATTATTCTATTTTTTTTTTAAAAATATAAACCATATGGCTCCTGTAGCAGTATTTACTTCACTTATCAGTAATCATGGATTCAATTTTTTTTTTTTAAATATGTGTTTACTCTTTGCCTGTTTCATCTCTTTAGAGTCTGTGGTGTTGGTCAGATGTGAAAACGTTAAAAAAAAACACCACTATAAAACAAAACATAACCACTTCAAGCTGTCTTATTCATAGCCATAAACTAATCGTTAACGGCTAAACGTTTAAAGATAACCATTAAGCCATGTTTGTTGCTTATTCAGACTGTAATATTAATAAACTGAATACCTGTGCATAAATGCAAAATTTTAACATCCATAAAGGTTTCCTGTCATCTAGCTCATTTATAAACCTAGTAGCAATAAGTAATACAGAACCATAAACAAGATTCAAGAACATCATGTCTTTTTTTTATTTAGAAATAATCTTACCCTAAAAAGTACGCCTTCTTGGTCTCGCAGAAGTCGGACACGCCGACGTGAGGCAGCACTTCCTTCTGCAGAACCTCCTTGGCGTATTTTATCCTCCTCTCTTTAGTGACTCCGGGTTTGGCCCCTCTGGACCCGATGAAGTTCAGAGCCACGTTCTGCTCCTGGATCACAAACGCCTCGTCCAGAGACGGCTTCACCTATAAAATAAATATATATATATAAAAAAAAAGAAAAAAAAAAAAGACAGAAACAAAGAACGTCATTTCTCCCAAAAAATAAACAAAACCCTTTTGGACTGATTTGATTATTTTTCTATAACAGCGGCTCTGACAGTGGTTTCAGCTGCAGATCACATGTTTATATTAATGTTGTCTAGTTCTAATACTTTACTGTTTCTATAGTAACAGCTTAATCACATAGGCTTGTATGGTAGACGCTCCACATGAACGGATTAAAAAACATGTTATTATTTAACAAATAAAACAGTATAATCATTAATATGGTGATGTTTTACATTGTGGTTTCTTGGTAATAAGCTCCAACTGAAGCAACGACTGTTTATAGCTGCTATTTTTGTATAACAGCACGGCTCGAAAAGTAGTTAGTTGTTTAATAAAGTAAAACAGATGATGCGGTGAGGTTTTTTGTTAAGAGACATTTATGTTTAGGTTTAACATTTATGGAAGGAGGCTCAATTGTAAGAGCTTTTTAACAGTCAAAGATTACAGCTTGGCAAAGTCTTCAGGACAGAGGAGTTTACACTTTCCAGTTTCGAGAGAGAGAGAAAGAGAGAGAGAGAGAGAGAGAGAGAGAGAGGTGAGGGAATGACTGTTTATTGCAGCTATAACGTTAGGTGAGAACAGGAACAACATTAACTCTAACTATAAACCATTACAATTAAACATTAAACACTCCAGACCATGTGTATTATTTTCGTATGACAGCACGGCGTGTTATGTATTCGACACTGTGATATCAACTTTGGCGAATGTTGCGATTAACGAGCGATACACTGGCGTTTAACGGTGACATGTACACCCTTTGACCTTTCTCAGAAGCTACGATCTAAGCTTTAAGGCACAGGTTTTACCATCTCCATCATCTCAGGATCATCGAAGTCGTAGATGATGTGTTCCAGGATGTCTCTGTCGGACACGAAGCCCAGCGCTCGGAACACGATGATGATGGGAACTTCCTGTCTGATGTACGGCAATGTGGAGACGATCCTCTGACCGATCGCGCTCTTCTTCACTCCCTAGGAACGGAAACAGGAAGTGGAATAACAGCGACACCAGAAGGACACTGTGTTAAATGAGTGGAATATGCGATGACGGTACCTGTCCTCCTCTGGCCATCATGCTGACCCAGATGGTGCTGGTGGGTCTGGAGGAGTTCTCCAGACAGGACCTGCACTCGGCGGTGTAGGCGTACTTCGAGTCCTTCTTGGCGAACACGTACACTGTATTCGTGGCCATTTTCTCCTGAGCGATCAGCACCTGGAACACACACACACACAGCACGTGACACTCAGTGACACACTGTTTCTGTGTACACACTATGTTTCCTACACCAGAGAAACCCCCTGACCTTCTCGGAGCCGTTGATGATGAAGTAGCCGCCCGGGTCGAGAGGACACTCGTTCAGCTCACACAGGTCACGGTCCGTCAGGCCGCTCAGCAGGCAGTAGGTGGACCGGAGCATGATGGGAATTTTGCCGATGAAGGTTTTCTGGTGCTGCGTCTGCTGCTGCTCCTCTCCCTCCTTTATGATGGTCTTGGTGATGTCCACGTACAGAGGAGCCGAGTATCTAAACACACACACACTTCAATATTAATCAGGGTTGCAAAGATAAAACGCTGAAAATGAGTGAATCGTTCGCGATGTTTATGACACAGTGATTCAGAACAGACAACAGGACTGTCACTCCCTTTTATTTCCGGTGTACTATTTATTGATTTTATAGCACATCATTTTTTTTTACTAGTGTATTATTATTTGGAAATTATTTTAAACTGTTACTATTTGGAAACTAGATATCACTTAAAAACATTTTTTAAATGCATATCATCCTTTTCCCCGTGTATTATATGGAAATCTTAATCATCTATTATTATTCGGAAATGTTATTACATAAATACACTTTTCTGTCCATTTTTTAAGAAAATAAATATCATTTGTTTCTCTCCTTTTATTTGGAAATGAATTATTTTCACCTCTTTGTTCTTGTCAGTCAAAATGAAGGGGACGTGGCCTCTAAACTCATCTCCACATGGACTGGCTGATAAACTATTGTGTGATTTGTGCATGACGATGACGCTTAAGATCATCCCAAACTTCCTTCTTAGTCGAAACAAACCCCATAAGACTCAATGAGAGAAATTTAAATAATTTCTAATATCATCATATTGTTCTGTTTTCACACAGCAGCTTATTTTCTATCCCGGGTTTAAAAATGATTTCCATTGGACATGTCCACGTGTCACACAGCTACACTCACGTGAGGTTTCGGAGTCGTGCTTCGTTGGGCATCATGGGTGACGGAGCGCCGTCTCTTTCCCAGTGAGTTGGCTTGGACAGGTAGATCTGCTCAAACTTCAGCAGGTACCGAGGCTGCAGAGAGAAAACACAAAGATCTATTAAGCACTAAGAAAAGGGTCTGATTCTTTTACAGAAGAAATGTGTGTGTGTGTGTGTGTGTGTGTGAGTGAGAGAGAGAGAGAGAGAGAGCGCTAGCTCACCGGTTCCTCCACCTCTCCGGAGGTGTGCTGGGCCTCGGCCTGCAGGTCGATGGGTGGCGCGTCCTCCACAATCCTCTGGACGGACATCTGAATGAACTCGTCGAATGAGTCCAGCTGCTGGCGCACCAACCCTTTCTCATCGAAGTAGGAACTGGGGTTAAAAAACAAAAACATTAGTAAGAGCGCTTTTCCATGCGACAGAGCGGTACGGTACGAGATCAACATCATCCTCGAAACTCTAAGTGTTGAATTCAGAAAGCGAGAATAAATGTGAGCTAAGAAAAATGACCTGATAACAATCCAGCAGGCTTCCTGCCACAGGTCAGGAGTGATCTCATCATCATCTTCATCGTACTGGATATCTGTAGCAAGAGAATAAACATAACAGCATGGAATAAGAACGAAAGCTCTATTTCTGCTCACAGGCTGAAAGAAAACCGTCAAAATAACAAACTGCTGCCTAAAACATGAGCCAGAACAAGTAAACACAAAGTCTGTATCCCAAATGACTCGCTATTTACTATAAAGTGCACTACATATACTACACATGCCATTATTTCTCACAATGCGTAGTGTACATCCATCCACAACAGGACAGTTATTAGTATTTACCTGTATATTACACTAAATGCTAACCAATATCATGAAAATATACAGAAGTGAAACGCAAAAGGAAACAGAACAACATATTCTAATGTTGAAAAGTCGTTTTAATGTCTACAAAATTGTGCAAAGTTGTAACTAATTCAATAAACGTTAATGTTAATTTCGCTCAACTTAAATCACGGGCTAGCTAGCTATTAGCTAGTTATTTTCCCGTAAGCACCCGTATTCCGACAGATCCCGCCTCCTTAATGATGATTGGCTAAGCCGACGTACAATGAGTCACTGATTGGACAGTGAAATGATTATCCAATCGTCACGCAGGATTTTGGCCCATTCTAGCCAATCGTAGTGTAGGAGGCGGGGCTTGCACGGAAACGGTTGGAAAATAAAAAAGAGCTATATTGTTAGCCAGCGAAGAAAAATACAGTGTTAACGCACCATTACTAACTGGTGTTTTGTTATGAAATACATTATATCAAAAAAACCCACAAACAATATCAATATATTGTTACAAACACACCTTCGTCTTGGTCATACATCGTGATTCGGCGTTGTAATCCTTGTTAAAAATAAATAAATATGAAGAATGAAATCTGCAGCGATGTCTAGGCGCTTAAAACGCGCTCTATTTAGAAACTTCACTGAACTACGCGAACGGCGTATGTGGCGCATAAGATATACGTCACTTCCTGGATTCGCACCATAGGCCGGAAGTTTGACCGCATTCAGTCAATTATACCCATATTTAATATTTTAATATTTCATATTGAATATTTATTATTTTCATAATAGAGTTTGTCTCACTAATTAACACTATTACATTAGCGAATTACAAGAAAGGCCTAAAAAACTATTCCGAAATTTTATTATGAAACGTTATTATGAATGTCACATTTTTTTCTTTTCTTTTTAGTTTCTATATGTAATTAGGCTTGTTTTCTTTATTTGTTTACAAGTTGTATTTCTGCCATCCTTATTCCTTTTTCTCTGTTTATAGCTTTTGTAAACTTAGATCTGTATAAGTAAATTATTTAAATAAAAAAAAAAACAGTTTGGTTGAATTCAAAACAACTACACACACCCCATACGTGCACTATTAAGGGTTAAGGTAAATGGATATTGTACACTTTTTAGTGCATTAAAACAATTGAGGTATTTGGAAACGACCAAAAAAATTCGAATAAAATTGAAAAAATAAATAAATAAATAAATTTACTTACGGTAAAAAAAAAAATTAAAAAAACTAATACTCCAAAACATTTTTAGAGTTATACTCGATGTTTCCTTTTAATTCGTCTACATTTTATCTTTTATAGTTTGTCACGAAGAAAAAAAGAGCACTTTTTTCCCAAAATAACCATCTCCCGTGACGTAATTTTCCTGCGACAGAGAAAAAACAGTCGGTTGTTTCACGTGTATTGACGTTTTTCAAGGTTGTAAATGTTTATAGAAGTTATAGCGGATTTCTAAAAACATGTTTAGGTTATTACAAGTGTCCGTATTCCGGTTTCCTGCTTCTAGGCGTTTAAAATGTGTTTTAATGTCGAGAGATCAACAGTATAGAGGCTTAGAATGGAGACATTTATCTCAGTCCTCACTTTACTTTGACCTGGTGTCCAAAAAGAAGCAGGAGAATTTTTGGATTTCTAAGAACTGGACATCCACGAATGGGGCTTTAAGATTTCACAGCACTGAGGAGAAATCTCAAAGCAGGCGTAAAGCAACATCAGAGACCTACTCATCTGTTGAACCTGACAAGGAGGAAGAATTTGTCTTCCTGGACTACTGTGAATCCATGGACCATGAAGAAGATCCTTTTCCTGAACAGCTTCAGATCACAGACTCCATGAGAGCAAAAGAGGACAAGCCACCTAGAAAGACTGTAACAGAACTGCAGCAAAAAGCTCTGGAACTGCAGATGAGCTCATTAAAAGATGTTGGAGATCTTAACATGGACGTGGAGGATTGTATCGAATTCCATGATGTTGGGTTTCCACTGGAACGCTCCAGGAAGAAGAAGACTAGGCAGGAGCAGAAGATCTACGGAAGTCCGGATGATGAGATGCCGATCAGCGACGTCTCCTGCTCAGGCTGTGGTGCTTTAATGCACTGCATGGCTCCTGAAGTTCCTGGTTACCTTCCTAGTGAGAAATATAAGCAATTAATAGAAGAAGACAAACTCAAGAAGGCGATATGTCAGCGCTGTTTTCTGCTCACACACCACCAGAAGGCTTTGAATGTCACCATGTCGAAGGAAGAGTACACGAAAATTGTGAGTAGAATCAAATCTGAGAAAGCTTTGGTGCTACTCATTGTGGATCTCGTAGATCTTCCGGACTCCATCGTACCTGATCTGCCACAGCTCGTCGGCAAAAACAAGCACATCATTATTTTAGGGAATAAAGTGGACCTGCTGCCTGGAGATTCCAAGAATTACCTGCAGAGGATCAGGAGGCAGCTGGCCCAGCATTGCACCGATGCTGGAATTCCCACCCAAGATTCCAAAGATGTTCATCTAATCAGTGCCAAAACGGGATACGGGATCGAGAACCTGATCACAAAGCTCCAGGCATCCTGGAAGTATAAAGGAGACGTGTATTTGGTTGGTACTGCCAATGCTGGCAAGTCCACTTTGTTTAACACGCTTCTGGAGTCTGATTACTGCAAATCCAGAGCATCTGATGTGATCCATAAAGCCACAATATCACCATGGCCTGGTAAGGCATGAATCATTGATATTGAGGTTGTATTGAAGAGCAAAAAACTAATCTTGGGGAGAAAAAAACTCCCGATGTATTTGGCTAACTGAATGAATGAATAAAAAGGACTCTATCTGATTGTACGAAAAGTAGTGATCTTTTGAGTCAATCATCTCATTTGACTCACCTCATCAATAAGAGTCGACTCTTTCGGCTCCCAAATGGCTCACTGCCATTTTGTTCTAAACCTGACAAGTTTGTGAGAATTTTAAAAAAAATAAATTATAAATATCATAGATATAAACATGGCCTCAGAGGACACTTATGCACTGTTTGGGTAGATGAACGGCTCATATATGTGGGAATATTCTTTGGTTTCAAGATTATGTCTGCCATCAAACTCCCTTTATGGTGAAGTTATTAATTTTTTATGAATATGACTTAAAATCCTTTCATAAATCCTATCAAGTTAGCTTAGCAGTGAAGATAAAAATATGTATAAATATGACTGAAAATTCCTGTCAGAAATACCACAAGTTTACCTCATGGTAGCTAACTGGCTAAAATTGGCAGTAAAGATTATTAACATTTATGAATATAACTTAATAATCCTCTCAGAAATCCTAAAGTTAACTAGCTGGCTATTGTTAGCAGTGATGATTATGAAAATGTATGAACATGACTGAAAATTCCTGTCAGAAACATCACCAGTTTACCTCATGTTAGCTAGCAGGCTAGCATTAGTTGTAAAGATTCTTTATCATTTTTGAATATGACATAAAAATCCTCAGAAATCTTGTCAAGTTAGCTTAGCAGTGAAAATTTTGAAAATGTACAGAGCATGACTGAAAATTCATGTCAGAAACACTACCAGTTTACCTCATATTATCTAACTGGCTAAGTGTACTATTAAATATTATTAACATTCAATCAATCCTATCAAGTTTGCTTAGGTTAGCTAGCTGGCTAGTGGCTCAGTGAAGATTCTGACAATTTATGACTATGGAAAATAATTATAGTTCCTGTCAGAAACACCCCTACAGTTTACCTTGTTTTAACTAACTGACTAGGAGTAAAATTTATTAACATTTATGAATATTAATTAAAAAAAAAAGGTCAGAAAGTTTGTTAGCTCATGTAGCTGGCTAGCACTAAAAGTGAAGATTATGAACATTAATAAACATGGATTTTACAGAAATTCTGACATTGTAGCACAGCTAGCTGTAGCAATGGATAGGTTTGCAGAAAACATACCCAAAAAAATCTAATAATTATATTATATTAATTTGATAAATAAATTGTACATATTGTTTTCATGGCTGTTATGAATAGTTGTTAATAAACTGATGTGATATATTTATCTGTGTTTAAAGTTGGCATAAGGATGAAGGACAGTGATTTTAGAATAAGAGATGTCTGTAGTTGATTTGCTAAATGTTTAAATTAAGACACATATACTTTTTTTCTTTTTTAGGGACAACGCTGAACCTCCTGAAGTTCCCCATCATCAACCCGACGCCGTACCGGCTGTTCAGACGTATGGAGCGACTGCGACTGGCGGCTCAACAGACGGAGGACGATCTCGATCCTGAAGAGCTCAGGAGAATCCAACATTTCCGTAAACAGGGCTACTTGATTGGTGAGCTGAAGCTGGAGAAGGACATGGTTTTGGTAGAACATGATGAATGATTATGCATAACCACAAAGTGGTTTTCAGGTTTACAACACATTCCTTATCTTATAAGCAAAAGGAAAAGCAGTAAAACACTGAAACTCCTTGATCCCAGGCCGTGTGGGGAGAACGTTCCGTGTGCAGTCTTCTAGAAAAGACCTGGTGGAGTTCGACCCAGACAGCCTCAGCTTCGGAGAGGACCTGAATGAAGACAATGTGGGCAGACCGAGCTCCGAGGACGAACCCGAGGCTGAACTTACATACAACGAAATCAAAGACGCTCACTGGTTCTACGACACGCCGGGCATCATGAAAGAACGTGATGTGAGTAAAATCACACAGTGTTACTTGAGCAGAATGTAGCTTTGTGTGAAAAATGCTTTAATTTTGTTGTTTAATCACCAGATTCTCAGCCTGCTGAACGAACAGGAAGTGAAGCTTGTGGTGCCGACGCACGCCATCACGCCCAGGACGTTTGTTCTGAACCCGGGGATGGCGTTGTTCCTCGGAGCGTTGGCAAGGATCGATTATCTGGAAGTGAGTTTCTTTGCTTTATTTGGATTTGAACCATTCGTGTCATTATAAACAGCACTGATGAACTACAGTATGATGAAAGCTGAATTTCTGGTGGAAGTTAGAAAGAGATAATGATTTAAATATGCTAAACTGTGCAACCCTAACAGCTGAGCCATTCCTTCTGCTTGATATTTCTGGAAATTAATAGTTTCTTAAAAAAAAAAAAAAAAAAAAAAAAAAAAAAAAAAAAAAAAAAAAAACATTTGTCTACTCTTAAAAAAAAAAAAAAAAAAAAAGCACTATTCCGTGTCCTTATAATCTCCATGCTGTCTTCTCCAGGGAAATCAGCCGTGCTGGTTTACCGTCGTGGCTTCCTCTCAAATCCCCGTCCACATCACTAGTTTGGACAAAGCCGACTCCACGTACCAGAAACATGCCGGGGAAACGCTACTCGCTGTAAGTTACAGCTAGGAGAGGACGATATGTTACGCTTTTTATCCATTTATAGTTAGATTTAATGTTGTGGATTGTCCATGAAACAAGTCAGTTCTTGTTATCACTTATATCATAGCAGCTACAAACAGTCGTTCCTTCACCAGCCTTTCTGTTTTTTTTTTTTTTCTCTCAACATCAATATTTTTGTCGACATGTTGTTTGGGATGTAGCTCGATAGTTTTTACTGTTTCTCCATTTCCTGTTTAGGTTCCAGCAGGCGGAAAGGAACGAATGAAAGTGTTTCCAGCTTTTGTGTCTCAAGACTTTGAGCTTGAGGGCCGAGGAGTGGACACAGCAGTGACGGACATCAAACTATCCTCAGCAGGTACTGCACTATAACAACATATAACTAACACACTATGCAGAAAAATAATCACTAAATCACTAAACAAAATTCCCACAATGCATTGCAGTAGGTTAATGTCCAAACAGTATGAATAATTCACTGGTGTGTAGTGAATAACGTGTGTGGTTTGGGACACATCGACAACATACTAATGAAGGTATTAAACTCTGCCTTAGGATGGATTGCTGTAACAGCAGCGGAGTCAGAGCGCCTGCTGCTGAGAGGCCACGCCCCTGAGGAGGCGGGGTTTTGTTTACGAGACCCGCCTCTCCTCCCACACATCGTCGACGTGAAAGGGCCTCGAATTCCCAAATCTCCTGCCTACAGGACGAAAAAACCCCAAGCATTGTTGGATGCGAATCTTTCCGGCCGAAGACAGAAGACGAAAAAATGACTCTTTCGATAAAATAATAACCAATAAAAATAAAAAATAATAATAATAACTAATAATTCTTTACACTGGAGTGCAAAGACGCGCTTCACAAAGATGTAACAGGACCACGCTGTGTGATAACTTACTAAACGATAAGCCACTTATATTATAGTTTGCTACGGCTGAGTGCGAAAGTTTGCACCCCCCATATTTAGTTTTAATATGGAGAAAATAAGGAAAACTATTGCGCTATATTAGTGCCTAATGTCGGGGATGTTCAGTCTGTCGCCATGTTGTTTGGATCGTGAATGAAATGTGGTTTTAACAAACTGATTGCTACAGTAGTATGTGGTTTGGCAACCTGATATTGTGTAAATCTTCGAATCTGAAGTTAAAATGACTGATGTGTTTGTTGAGCTTGTTTTTATTAACACAGATTGTATTGATTACACTGTATTGTACTAAGTTGGTGAACTGATTGTAATTATGAACTGATTGTAATTATAGGATATAAATATCAATATGTCTGCATTGTGAACTGTTTCTATACATTGAGATTATGGAATGTTTGATTTATTCATCTGTTACTTAGCATTCACGCTAAACAAATGTAAATAGAAGCTTCATGTGGCTGGGTAATATGACAATATGATATTGACTGTATAATAAATTATGTCAATATACATTTCTAAAAATACTGTAGATCTTGTCAGTACTTTTATAACACTGACCTACTATATTACACTATATTACATTATACTGTACTACACTATGAAATACTGTGCTAATTTGCCAAAATAACATGTAGGTACACTTAAAGCATCAATTCTAATAACACATATGGTCAGATTATCTGCTTTTTAAACAATACCAGCGTGGTGGGGCTTTAACTATACTATGTTACACAAAACTATATTACCGTACGGTACTATGCAACACAACACTACTATACCATAACTTCCCAATACTGTGCTACTAAGAATTTTCCAATGATGATAATAATAATATACAATGTGCATATAAATTAATAATGTGATCAGATTATCTGCTGCTTAAACAGGACAGATGTGCTTGGAAATAATTGTACCACACTATACTGTGCTATTCTGCACTATACTTCAGGTGTGGTTGGGCTTTACCCTACCATGTTAAACTATGCTCGGCAGCACAATACTACACTGTTCCGTATTATCCTATGTATGTTTTACAGAGTTTAATATATTATACTATACTATGTTTCTCTGTATTGTGATATACTACATTATACTACAACAATCCATACTACACTATACTGCACTATACTATGCTATTAGGCTAATTTTGCCAATAATAATAATAATAATAATAATAATAATAATATATGTAACTGCATATCAAGTATTAATGCTAATTAACAGATGATTGGTTTCGGTGCTCCTTAACCACCAGATGTGTGAATGGGTTTAAGTATACAACATCATGCTAGTTAATACTACAATATACTATCTGCTGACATGTATCATATTAGTAATAACAGGAAATTGTTAGTATAACTGATCTGGATTTTGTTTAATCATTTTATCTGGAATGGGAAAAATACAGATTTTCATGAATTTCAACATAAACTGCAAAGATTTTTGCAGTGGGAACAGACCCCTGGACCTTGGAATATGGTGCAGGTGAGTACTTTTTTTTCCTCACTTTTCATATAGATCTAATTTAGAGTCTTGATTTATGATTATTTCTGTCCAATTCTGTCCAATTTCCCCTACATTCAACTACTTAGCTGGCAGTTTGACCTCAATCAAAAATATAGACAGCATTTCAATATCATTAAACTTACCTCATGTGTGATATGCAGAAGTTTATGGCTCTGTTATAATAAATCAAAATTCAAACAAAACAAAGCCCGAAACGAGTTTTTAATCAAAACAGACCCCGCTTTCTAGATAGTCATCTTTCTTTAGATTTGCATTGACTTGCAATTGAATCTGGCCCTTTCCAATATGGCGGATGCTTTAACTCACTGGAGCGACCAATATGGCGTCTACTATATTTTATATCCAATCACGGCGCAGAAAGCGGAATACTATTAACCAATCCGAACGCAGGAGGCGGGATTATCTGAATACCAGGAAGCAAAATAACGCGTGGTCTCTGTGTGTAATGTTTATAAGCGGCAATTGCTCTGTGGCTGTCTGTTGTTTTTTTAAAAAACGTAAAATATTACATTATACAGCGTTTTAAAAATAAGAGGAATGAGCATTAAGACCGTTCATGATGTTTCATGTCGTTTCCAGTTGTCATTTTTCGCCATGTGTCGTTTACACACGTTTCCATGGAAGGTAAAGATGTTAACTACCTTTCTCCAATTTCATCTTTTACGTCACTAAACTATTTTGAATATATTTAAATATTTAAATTACCCAGCTATGGTTATGTTTTAGTCTTTAGAAACTGAACTCCAAAACTCACCATCAGAAGTAATTTTGGACATTTTGAAAAAGGTAAACTGACAGATTGAGTGCTTGGCTTTATAGTTTATCCACTTTTCTTTATTAATAAAACCTGTTATTTAAAATCGCTAGCATTTTTGGTTGGTTTGTTTTTAGACGTGTCTTCATCCAGTATGTCGTAAAAACCCACCGTCAGTGAAATACAGGAGGCTGTTCCTGTCCGAACTAATAAAAAGGGTATGTCATTTATTCTCTCTTTTATTCTACCACAGGAGCGTTTTAAAATTATATATATATAAAAAAGTTATAATTAATTTGGTATATTTTATGTCATAGCATGAGTCGACTACGTCAGAGCCGCTGGATGAGCTGTATGATGCGCTAGCTGAAGTCATGGGCGCTGGAGAGGAGACCGTGTGTTATAAAACATATTTCCTGGTAAGTAAGTATGGAAATGATTCGGTGCCAGACAGAAAAGCAATCGCGCTTGTGGAAAAAAACATGAAATGCAATACACAGGAGGACAACGTGCTGGACATAAAAGCAAAACCTTCATTGTATGTCTCTTCCGTTATCTTGTAAGTGAAAAACAATCAGCGATTGAGTGCTTTTTTAAAGGATTAAAAACAGAAATGATGCGTTGCATTTCGCTTTCATCAGTGTGTTGCTGAGACGCCACACTGAAATGCAATCACTGTCCAGTCACAGACCTACGCTGTATTTAGGGTGGTGGTTATAATTGAAGGGCCAGAAGGCATCACTTTCCAGGAGTCATCGCCGTTCATATCAGAGAACACCATTTATAGTTCCTTATTCACAGATTACAGCTGTGGCTTAGGGCTGTGACTGGACAGTGATTGCATTTCAGTGCTGCGCTGCGGCAACGAACTAATTAAAGTGAAACACAATGCAGCGGTAATTAACATTCATTTCTGATATGAAGTCAGAGTTTAATTCTTAAAAAAAAAACGCACATACGCAATCCCTTGCTGATTATAAGAGCAAGGCAGTGAAGGTTTTGCTTTTCAGTGCAGCACGTTGTCCTCATGCCATGAATGAAACGCAGTAGCACCTGTGTATTGCATTTCACGTTTTCCCCTGAATCTTCTCCAGATGAGACGGCTACCTACACACACATTACCTCGGAGTAAACAGCGAGTGTATAGCGATATTTAAAATTCAAGGTGTTATGACAGTAAGGTTATGATCTGGTAAGAATTGTTGTTCAGCCCTCAGGAAAGCCGGTGAGTCTGGAGGAGAACGTAGCGATGATCTCAGAGGGCACCACCGGACTCGTCACGTGGGAGGCTGCGCTCTACCTGGCGGAGTGGGCGCTGGAAAACACACACATCTTCACTGGAAGGTACGTCTCTCTCTCTTACAGAGACACACACAATAGTTCACCAGGGAAAAAAAGAGTTCCTTTCGTTCTTTTCCTCACTCTTTCTGTCTGTCTTGCTTTCTTTTTTCCCCCTCACTCTCTTGGTCATTCGCTCTCATTCATGCTCGCTTGGTTTTTTTTTTTCTATTGCTCATTCCCTTCACATTCTTTCTTTCCTTTAACCCACCATCTGTTCAAGGTTTTTCCCAACATCAGTTCATTCAGTCTTTCTTTCTCTCACCCCACTATCTACAAATATCAGTTTTTCTATCTTACTTTCTACCCAGCATCTGTTCGGTCTTATTTCCCCCTACACCAATTCATCATTCATTCTGTCTTATATTTTCCTTTTGCTCTTTCACACTTTAAACCTATGCTGTCCCATATTCTTTCCTTACATCAATTCATTCCTTCTTTCTTCCATCATCTGTTCTGTCTAATTTCCCTACATCCATACTTTTTCCATCATTCTTTCTTTTCTTTCCACTCTTTTTCCTATGAAATCTACATATTCATTCATATTATAGGCTATCTATTATTAGAATGTGTGTATGTATGTGTAAATATACAATATTCTATTTATATTATTATATCTATCTACCCATCATCTGTTCAGTCATACTTCCCTACATCTTTTTTCCTTTCTGTTCTTTTTTCCTCTCTGTCCCTTCTATCCCTATTCTGTCCCTTTCTTTCTCTTTCTTTGTTTCTATCATGTGATGAATCTTATTTCCCTACATCAGATCTTTCTTACTTTGGCTCTTTCTTTAGGTTCTGCCCTAGCTGATGTTAGAGTATCATCACAGAGCCTGCCAATCATCGCTGAAACATTTATTCATTTTAATCACTGTGATTATCTGACCTGCTGGATAAAATGAGCTGGATAAGATGTGCTGGATAAAATGAGCTGGATAAGATGTGCTGGATAAAATGAGCTGGATAAGATGTGCTGGATACACGCTGTGCCGCTGTGCTGAGTCTCTCTCTCTCTCTCTCTCTTAGACTTAAAACTAATGGCAAAATGCAGAATGATTATTATTGTACTAATCTACAGTAACATAATCCCGTTATTATGCCACTCTGCCTCAGGACGGTGCTGGAGTTGGGCAGTGGAGCAGGACTCACCGGTGTCGCAGTGTGTCACGCCTGCAAGCCCAAAAAATACATTTTCACCGACTGCCATCAAAGTGTGCTGCAGAGACTTCAGAATAATATCCAGCACAACGGTTTAAACGAGGAGGACGGCACGGGCGTGTCGGCGTGTGTGGAGGAACTGGACTGGGAACATGCACGAGAAGAAGAGCTGCGGAGAATTGGGGCCGAGACCATCATAGCAGCAGGTACAAATTAAGACCTTCTTTTTAATCCCTTCGTCCATGAAGTTGCTTTGTGAGGAAAAATGGGCAAGAGAATTTGAAGGTGTATTTAAAAATAAACATAATATAAATACTTCATCTGATCTGGATTATATCTTATCATATTTCTGTAAAAAAAATACAGACGTGGTGTATGATCCTGAGATCGTTGGCTGTCTGGTGAGACTACTAGTGAAACTTTTAAAGATTCAGAAGAAGCCTCCAGAGGTTTACATCTCCTCGACGATACGCAACCCAGGAACCTACACCTCCTTCAAGAAGGAACTGGGTGAGTTTAATGTCAGTATTTCATCCATTTCATAACACAACACAACGTAACACCGATAATGACTGAACAACACTGACAGGCATTCGTCAAGATAGTATCAGTAACATTAACATTAACAGCGATGGCTTTTTTTTTTTTTTTGTACAGAAAAGGCTGGATTAAAACACGTCATCGTTACGAATCCCGTCACGCAAGTCTTCCCATACGACCGAGTCTCTTCTATAGAAATCATCAACGTGCAACGCTGTTGACTGAATTCAAAATGTAATAAAGTGCTTATTTACATCCTATTTACACAAAGTGTGCTTTTTGCTTCATGTTCAAGTTTTGTCCAATGGAACTGCTGGAATGAGAGAAAAAGAGGATGTAAATGTTTACCCTGTATGAATCCCTGCAACCTCCACTTCTTCTTCTTCTTCTTCATAATATTATTATTATTATTATTATTACTATTATCATGATTATTATTATTAATTCTGCTCCTGCTCAGTCACAGTGTTCCTTAAAGAGCGGCAGGATGTTTTGGTCCCAGTTTTCGTCCCACCGTTGCTCCCCGCTCTCTCTGAGGTTCCTTCGGAAGACGCTCAGCTTCCCCCAGTCGTTAGGGAAGTCCGAGAACAGCATCTGTACAGATGTAACAAACACACAGTGTTAAAATGCTGTATATTTTCTGAAGATTTTTTTCATTTTTTGGAATCTCGCGTCCTTCACCTTCAGCTGCTTCGACAGCTCGGCCGAGTCTCTGAAGATCAGGCTGTTCTCCTCGTGTTTCACCAGCTCGTCCAAACTTCAAACACACAGTCAAGATGATTGAGAATGACACATAATTACGAGATGTGAAAAGAAATTACACTGAAAAGGGTGTATAGGAACGTAGGAATAAAAACTCCACAGCAATTTGCCAACAGGACGGCACTGTAGGAGTTTGTGTAGTGGGAGAACTCACCACTGGAAGTGTATCGCACAGACAGGAAGACAACACCCGAACATGTCGACAACCTTCATCGGCAGGTCCAGGCCACTTGAGGACTTGTGCAAGCAGACGCCGAGATCGGCCGAACCTATTAACCGAGCAGGACATTAACCCCTTTTCAACAATGCAGACTGGGATTTGAACTCATGACCTTCTGATCAATAAAAATCACTGATCCAGCACTAAAATAAATATTATATAATATATATCAGTACTATTCTTCTACTTGCTCAAAATATTTAAATAAAGTGTATATAATTACAAACTAATTCATATTTTTAATGAAGTGATACAAACACTGTCCCACTGACTATGTAGTTAGAGATCTAACAGCTTTGCTAGTCAAACTATTGTCCCACTATGTTTGTAGACAGCTACCTAAACACCAACGCATAACGTTCAACACTGACCGTTTCACAACGAAAAAGCAGAAGGAAAAAACGTCAATCATTCCTCTATTACACCAGCGTGGTATGAAATCATCCCTCTGATGCTGTCCAAGTCGTAGCTGTAGTACTGAACTACTGATGTAACTATGTCATCTTAAATAATACCTTGTTTTGGTGAATAGTTTATTTAGCAACTATTTATATTTAGGCTTGTTTACTTCAATGAAAGCACGTAGTTGCAATGCTAGCTAGCTTATTTAATAACAAGTAAATACTGGTTAGCTCCTCTAGACATGGAGAGGAGGATGGAGAGTCAGTGTTGAAAAAGGAGCGCTCTACTTAAATACTTTTTTAAAATACTGGTTGACTAGTAAGAATTACTATTCGTACAACGCCCCAGTGGGTGATTTCTGCTCAGCAGGGGGAACATCACAACCACCACGCTGGCAAAGAGATCATAACTGTATAATCACTGACGGTTGTGCTCTCACCCAGCAGGACGGGATAATCCTCCGCTTCCATCCACGGAGTGCAGATCTTAACGTGTTGAAACTCTTTCGAGTTAATGATCTTCTGATAATATTCCTTCTGAGGACCTTTACCTGTCATACAACAGAAAAAAATGAACAAACTCTCCATTGAAAATCATCATCTTCGTACATATCGAGAGCAGAAACCTGTGATGGCGCAGACTAGCGATGGAAGACGTTCTCCTGCTTCTACGAATCCTTCATAATCTGTCGAAAGAGGACAAGTCACTGAGATTGGATGACATTTTTGCAGGAAAGATGATCAAGTAAATGAAAAACATTAGCCCCAACCTTCAAGTGCCTTAAAAAGAACTGAGAAATCTTCGTCTTCTGTTGAGGAGAATAAAACTGTTAGTGTTTTATATATATATAATATTAATATAATAGTGTATAGAGAACTATAATACAGAGCTGACCGGTCCAGCTGGTGCTGCTGATCAGAAGAGCAGGTCGTCCAGGAGCAAGCGTCACCTCCCCAGTTTTAGTGTTTCGTTCTGTAAACGCAGTCAGCTCCGAGTTCTCCTGGCTTTCAGAGCTACCACAAATACAACATGATCACCCCAAGGCTTGAAATTTATCCAGTGAAAATACAAAAACACTGAGCAGTTACTAATAAATCGCTTTGCTCGAAAATGCATCAATGCAAAGTGTGTTCTGAGCACTTCAGCCAGGGGGCGCTACAGCAAGCAATGCGGTATGATTATTTTTAAAGAAAAAAAAAACATTTCAGTGGGTTCAGAAGATCAGCAAGAGCTACATCTTTTAAACCTTTAAACTGTCATAAGCAGGACTGCAGCGTTTAATTAGTGTCTTTCCTGAAAACGTTCACTCAAAATAGGGGTCCAGGCACTTTAAAGGCTCCATAAGTAAAAATTAAAAATAACTCACCATGCTCTAAATTGTGGGTAAGCACTGGCCATGCGAATGAAGAGCTCATGGCGAAGCTTCAGAGGCGTTTCTCGGAATATCGAAGGCGGCTTGTCGTATAAAGTCGATGCACTGGGAAAAAAAATACAAGATTGTGATACCTGATTAATCTTACAAAACCAGTTATGGACTTTAGGAAACTTAAAGAATGAAACATTTGTATAGTTAAAAGTGTCTTTCCAGTTTAATTCACATTGAAGTCACAATTTTATTAAATATTATTCATGCTTTTTAAATTATTTTTCAATTTTCCCAATTTTTTTTTAATGGTTAAATCCTTTCGGAACTGTGTTACGCTGAACTTATAACTGGAAAAGTGTTGAATGCATGGCAGGTAATTATTAAGGTATTATTGCATCAGTAAATGTAACAGCCAATCATGTTTCAGTATGCAAATGTAGCACTAGTTTACCAAGGGAAGGGGTGGGGCATTTCCAATTTGCATAAATAACAGAAGTGTACATTATTTATATTTATTCTGCTGTTCCAAGTGAAGTGCACTGGAAATAAGTTTCAGATGACGTTATACTCTTACCGAATGTTCCAGTTCTTCTGAAGGTCACGTCTCATCGCATCGGTGACGCAAAGGTTGTGATCGGCAAAACGTCCGAAAAATTTCTCATACCTGAAAAAAAAAATAAATAAAACAGTAAAAGTTATTACTTTCTTTAATGTGTTTTTTAATGAAAAAAAAAAACTATATAATCATTGATATGTTGAAGTTTTCTGTAAGGAGTCTCCAGTACCATTTTGCCACCTTGACGATGGGATGATTCTCGCCGTGACTGAGCGCCATGATGGAGTAACCGTAATTGTGCCAGTCGATCACAAACTGAGCTCCTATCATTCGACTCGCCAGCCACGTCACGGCGATGCTCGGCAGTCCCGGAGGATTCTAGGTCAGAAGACGCAAACGTGAAGCTACGGAAACCTTGAACACAACATCAGACACACCATCAGAAGTGAATACCTGTAGGAGAACATACGCCTGATCATCCAGCTTCATCAAGACATAAAGGAGCTGCAGGGACTGCGAGATCACCTTGGTGACGTATCTGAGGATTTTAGGACCAACTGAAAGCAATAAATCAATCAATAAATAAATAAATGCACAGTTTATTCTATTTAATGTTAAATAGATGAAGCAATATTAAATTCCCAGGAGCAGTCATTACATGGAAGGCCTTTATGCTCTAAAATGGGAAGGATTTCGATCCGGTCGTCCTCGAGAATGTCTTGATGAGGTTTAGTACCTGAAAAGACAAAGAATCAGTCAGGTATGTAGTTATTTTAGAAAAGAATAATAGCAATAATAGCATTAAATCCAGCATATTTTCTTTATATTAGCTGCATTTCTGTCATCCTATCACTGTTTAGTTAGTCAGTGGAATTTACATCTTTAATCAGTATTATTTTTGAGCCCTCTAATCAGATACGCTTGTAGGTTGCTCGCTAAATATATTCTCAAATATCAAACTATAGTTTGTGTCCTCGGTTAGTGATAACACTGATAAAACTAGTGGATTTAAAGGCGCAGGTGTACTACGCAGGTGTACTACGTAAGCCTAGTATTTTTTTTTAAGGAAAACAATCAGAGTCGAGCAGTTGTTGTAGCTGGGGGCGGAGCTTATTTCCGGCCTGGCTATGTGTAAGCAGGAGCTGCGTCTCGAATGGTGTACTTTGCAACCTTTTTTTTTCGCACAAGAGATTTACACTAAGGAAATGAAACGAGATTATTTTTTTGTGCTTTTTTTTACGCTTCTAAGTGAACTCCGTAATTCCAGGAAGTGAACCAAACATGCCGTGTGTTTTGGGCTGCAGCACTTTTTTTGTCGATTCGAGCTGCTAAACTGAGCCAAAGCACAGAGCTGTAGCGCTGCAGAAATGTCCCTCAGGCTACGTTTTCTGATTTTTGGTTCCTTTAAAACACAACAAATATCAAAAGAACCAAAAGTAACAATTTCATGATTTTAAAATCGTTGCAGGTTCCCCTACGACTCTTAGGGGGTGGAGTCGGACCAGATCTAGCTCCTCCTACACAGACAGAGGCTAGATAAGTGTGTTGTGGGTCTGGGGTTAGGCTTTTTGGAGGAGTTAGATCAGGTCCAGGTCCAGGTCCAGGTCCAGCTCCGCCCCCTGGACCTTTAGTTCTGCAGCGAGGTCGATCTCCATCACAGGTTCATGAGGCAAGTCGTAATTTCTGAGAAAAATCCACATCGGCAAGTACACAGGGTTCGAATATAGTGCACAGTGCACAGTCTGAGACATGTTATAACGCAATCTGGTGAGGTGACAGTATTGAGAATGACCATGTCTTTAAAGATCTATTATTATTAAAGGTGTAGAAACACTTTAAAAAATGACAGACCGCACCTTTAATGTGTACACAATCATAAAATCGGGACTATTTGAGGAGCGCGTGCGCTGGACTGTTCACTCTGCATGACATCCTACATAGTAAAGAAGTAAAAGCAGTAAAAGCAGCTTTCTTTCTTTTGTTTTCTTTCTTGTCTTTACCGAGAAAGCCGATAAAGGTGACATTGTAGCCGTGCTTGCTGAGAGACAGCGCGTGATACTGCATGCGCGGGCTGCGTCCCAGGTCCCCGAGCACGAGCACGCACACGTTCAGGTGCGCGAATTCATCGCGTGACTTCAGGCCGCGCGCCAGGATGAAGATGAACACGACCACGCCGACCGGCAGCAGCGCCCAGGACCAGCTCAGACCGGCCACGAGCCCCAGCAGCACCAGCGACACTGTCACGAGCAGCACCGCCGCATTGGCATCCGCCATTGTTGTGTTCCTGTCTGTGACGTCAGGAGTGACGTGGCAGAGGATTTAAAGACGCCGCGGTCCCTTTTTTCAGTGTGACATTTATTAATTTTTAATAAAACCTTTACAAAAAGCAGTACACATTCACATAAATAACAATTAATTAATATTCCTTAAGTCTAAATGCAATAAAGTTTGTTTAGAGGGAATTATTTTTAGGTAAAGCACTTTATATCCAGTCTATGGTTTGGTTTAGCCCCGCCTCCCAGCACACCTAAACCAGGTAATCAACATTCTTTAGCTCATAATCACAGATACTGAAAATTCTTTAGGCTAGGAATTATTTCAAAAATCTTTCCAATAATCATGGATAAAAAAATATTCTTTAACCCATAATTTTTGGTTTTGAATCCTGTCAATGTTTTGGGTTTGTGCCACCAGCCAAAACACCCAAAATATATATAAAAAAAAAAATTATCCCATAATGAGAGTTTAAAAAACATTCTTTAGCTCATGATCAGGGATTATTAAAGACATCTTTAGGTCACAATCAGGGAGAAAAAATTATGCTATAATTAGGATTTAAATATTTAGCCCATAAACAGAGGTAACAGAGGTAAAAAAAAAAAAAAATAGCCCGTAATGTCAGTTTAAAAAATATTCAGTCAGTAATCAGAGATAAAAAAAAAAAAAAAGGTTAGTCCATAAACTGGGATTTAAAAATATTCAATGGATAATCAGGAATTAAAAAAAAACCTCTTTAGTAATGATTTGGGAGAAAAAAATTATTTATCCAATAATCAAGAATTTAAAATAATAATCCTTTAGTCTTACAGGGGGAAAATTCTTGTTTTGTGTGACTTTTAAATGTGAAATTATTTGTACACATTCTGCTTTCCCACATGTTTACATTTCACACACACACACACACACACACACACACACACACACACACACACACACACACACACACACATATATATATATATATATATATATATATATATATATATATATATATATATATATATATATATATATATATGTGTGTGTGTGTGTGTGTGTGTGTGTGTGTGTGTGTGTGTGTGTGTGTGTGTATAATATAATATGTAGTTGTACTTCACCTACTTCACCACTAGAGGTCCAGCCTGAGCCACTGCACCTTTAATCCAGGAGAAACAGTAGAGTGTAACTTTGGGGGGGAAAAAACTGTAATATGTAAAAAGTATTTTTCGATGTCGGACACACCCCTTTTCTCCACCCAAACATTTGCGTTTGTTTGCCTAATCCACGTGACTCATAGCCTCTTAGCCACGCCCACTACTCGCTTCCTCGCGCACACTCCACACTGGAGTTCTAGGCTGTGGGATATTCTGCACTCTGCTCTGTCTGATCAGGAATAAAGAAAACCATCACACAGGATCCGGAGCTTCTGCATTATTATTATTATTATTATTATTATTATTATTATTATTATTGTTGTTGATTTTTGGAAAGATGCGCGCGCTCGTGACACTCCTGATCGTCGCGAGCCTGCGCTTTGCGCACCAGGAGGTTATAGATGACATTTTGGAGAGTTTGTCTAAAGGAGTGCATTTTTTTGAGCAGCAGAGCAGGAACATGAATCTGGATGGTGTCGTTGGTTATGTCATCCTGCAAGGTGAGCTCTTCAACACACTTTAATTAATTAATTAATTTGGGAAGTAATTTATAGAACTTAATGGCAAAGTCAGAGTAGGCTGCAAAAGCATAAAAGCATGCACAGTGCAGAATACAATTTACAACACTATAACAAATTCTAAAAGTAGGCAACATACCTGCATTTTAGTTTTGCATAAAGCTTTTTTTTTTTTTTTTTTTTGCATAAACTGAGTTTCTGGTGCACTTTTACCAGGTTACAGAAAATCTCATTCGCACTTTCTGATCATTTTCTTCTGACTAGAGTTCCCAGGTTTTCCCCCAAAGCCATTCCAATTTCCAAGAAATAAAACACTTCATGTGCTTTTACAGAAAAACAGTGTGATGCCGTGGAATTTGTATTGTTACCACCCATAAGTTGATTATTTTCCTTTAACAGCATGTCCTGAAGTGTTTCATTCCTCTACAGCCATTTCATTCAGCGCTTATATTTATTAAAACATATTTTTATAATTTTTATATATTTCTTTATTTCTTAAAGAACGAACCATCATACTTTTTATCCATTTATAGTTACATTTAGTCATATTATGTTGTAGATCTGAGAAACAAGCTACCACTTACGTACAGTCGATCCCTGACCAGTCTCTCTTTTTTCCTTTTATAACAGATATCATAAATATCATCATAACAATATTATAACACCTTATCAGCCATCTTTACTGACATCCAGAGCAATAAGCTGCATTCTGTGATCCTACCTCCACGATGAATCCTTATGTTTCTCAACACGAGATTTCTGATTTTTTTTTTCTCTTTAGCCCAGTTACAGGAAGCCACGAAATCCCAGACCCATTCAGATTCTCTGAACCTCTCTCAGCGCTCCATCGCTGTGTCTCTGGTCAAGAAATTGGACAAGAGTATGGCTCTTGCTGTCGCATCTCTCCAGGAGATGGATCCTAAATATTACAAAGGTAAAAAAAAAAGAAAAAGAAAAAAAAGACAACCCTTCTGCAAAATACAACGCAACATACAACATGACTGAAGAAGAAAAATCATATTAAAGGTGCAATAGTTGATTTATTTATTTATTTTTTTAATTTCTTACTTGTACAAATAACCTGGAAGATATGTAGAACATGATGTTATAAATGTTTAAGCCATGGCTTCAGGACAAGTGTATTAAGCAGGTCAGAAATCCTGTTTGGAACGCTGATTTCTGGTCCAGAATGTTTGATTGTGTTTGGATTGGCCTCCTGTCAATCATTTTATAGACGCTCTAGATCCTGGAGGCGGAGCTTCCTGAACATGAGCAAAATCATTCAAATGTCAAACCCACCTACTTAACTGGCAGAGACCTAACTTTGAAATAAACTTGACTAATCCTACCTAATGTACCTTTAAGTACAACAAAATGACATAAAAAAACAGATAAACAAATGTATATATAAAATGAATACCATGCAAAGAGTAATATTTTGGGAAGCTCTGTAGTTTTATTTAAACACACTTGTTTTTTTTTTAGTCATAAACAGTTTTCTTTTTTTCTTTCCTACTAAACATTTGTTTTTTAAACTGATTTGTACTCCCAAGTTTAATATTCAGTGAATCATCTGAGAGAGAGAGAGAGAGAATAAGAGCACCGAGCTTCTTGCTGTAATGTTTCTCCAGTAAAGACTGGACATCCTCCTCCATGCAAAACGTCCCGAACATGGCGACCGAGTCAGAAAAATCATGTGACTGAAACGATAGGATCGTGGAATTCATAATGTCAGCAATCTTCACAACAGCCCTCGACCCACCAGCCACAAAAACAGCCCCAAAGCATCTATGATCCTTTTCCTAGTATTCATTTTTTATACCACGTATGCTGATGACTGAGCAAGACTGAGTTTAGTTTCATCTGACCACAACACATGATTACCAAGAATGGAGTTGCTGGAGACTGAGAACATTAAAAATGACAAACTAATTAGGATGCCTGATTATTCTGAATTAAAATGCATTCATAGGTGGTGATCATTTTGTAATTTTTCCATGTTTTTGAGAGAGGAAAAAACAAACGAGAGAAGTAATTTCTCCAACTGTTCAAGCATCAAATTTGAATCATCATGTGTAATGTGCATCATCTACACCCAGTACAGGTCGCCAATAATTTTGCACTCGACTGTAAATCCCCTGCAGAGTTTGAACCCGTCTTGTCGGCGTCTTTCTGGTCCTTGCCTCGTGAATGGATCTCCACGGACCCGTCCCTGGCGTACACGTCGCCGAGATCTGTCGAGTGTTACGACGAGCAGCTCGGGGATAAGTGCATGACGCTGCTTCTGGGAACCTGGTAAGGAAAAAAAACCGTCACATTTGTTTAAAAAAAATCAATGCTCATGAATTCACGATTGTTTCAATTCAAAAGGAAAGACGATGGGACGCCGTGCATCGTCACGAAGGCCTGCAGGGACACGATGACTCGATTCGGGTGTCCACATTACTCTCTGTCTCACCAGCTGCTCTACTTCATGATCGGGACGATGGTAATGAAGCTGTGCATGCAGCCATGTTACATTTCAGTCCATCCATTTATTATTGTTATTATTATTATTATTATGATTATTATTATTACAGAAAGGATGTACCGGGATGCTGAAGGGGGAAGTGAGGCTCTCGCGGGTCAACATCACTGTGGAACACTATCAGAGGATCTTCTGCTCCAACATGATGAAGAGCAACCAGGAGATGGGCATCAACGGCTTCAATGAGCAAACACAAGATATCTTCATGGAGAACAGTTAGTAGCGATTCATAATTTATTTATTATTCATTGTACATCCTTATCACATATCAGTTCCAAACAAGACTGGCATCTGAAGTTTAAAGGTGCGTTCAGCTTACCTCGGAAGTGTGAAGTCAGAGCTTGGAATGGTGTCGTTTTCAACTTCTGTGTGTTCGAGCTACAAAACAAAACTGGCTTGTCTTTAGTTAGCAAAAATCTAACTATGTGATCTGTAGAGTCAGTGTTACAGATTTAACAAGCGAATATGTTGATCGAGCTAAAGCAAGTAGTTGTATCATTTAAAGGTAAGAAGTGCTGCTGTGTTTACTGTTCGTGCTGGGAGCGGCCATGTTGATTTGACGTCGCTTGCTGAACTCAGGGTTGAGGAGACGTCCCGAGTTTCTGAGTTGAGGGGCGTTTCGTCCTAGTCGGAGGTATGAGCTGAGCTGTAGTGGAGTTATCACGTCCTTAAAAATGAAATTATCCCCTTACACCGAGATGTTTGATGTTTAAACTTAGTCTTTTAAGTATTTTTTTAAGCTAACAACTACAAGAAGATTATAGCTACCAGTTTAGCACTTCTAAACTATCTAAAATGTCAGATGAAAAGACATCCGTAGGTTCAGTTTTACTGTTTGTATATAAATGGTTTCATAAAATATCAGAATAAATCCACATAAAAAACATAAATACACAAATATTCTCATCCAAATCATGTCTAATATACAACTCCGACTTTATACAATGAGCATAATCTAAGGCTAATAATGAACTAATTAAAAACACGGTGTTATTTAACAAAGAAGAATTAAGTTTATTATTTAACATTTATGGAAGGAGTCTCCAGTGTCAGCACTTTTAAAGCTTTTTTAACTTTAGAATTTTGCGTCTTCTTCAGGACAGAGGAGTTTACGCTTTTTTGTGGTTTTTCTGTAACATGACATGCTGATTTTTTTTTTAAAGAAAGTAAAAGTGAGCATTGACTTTGTTTTTCAGTTCTTTTATGTGGGCTGGCTGGATTCTCGGACTTTTATAAAGCCGCCTGGCTGCAGCACATTCTGGCCTGGCAGGACAAAGAACTGGGCTGTTTCGGGAAACGTGGTGAGTGTGTGAGCTGATATTAACTTACACACCTAACTGTAGTTTAGAATATAATCTGAACCGTACAGTGAAACAGTCTGACAAATCCCTATCGCATTTCTTTTCCTCTCAGAGGACTACTCGCATATGTTTGAGGAATACTTGGATGCACCGCACAAGCGAGTGAAAAGGAGGGAGAAAACTCTGAAAGGTGATGACAAAGCATTACGATATTTCCTGTACATCAACAGTTTTAGTGTATTTATCGAAAATCATTTAAAATATGATTAACAGTAATTCAGCCGATTTAAAAAATATCATTTGGTAAAAGGAATAATTGTCAAGAAATAAAAAAATTAAAGTCACATCTGAAAAATTCACCACAAAATTTTTTTTTTGTATTTTCCTGTTACTGCTGTTACAATTCCTTGTGAAGATGTGAATTTAATTTAAATATTTTTTTAAATTATTTAATTTCAGTAAATTAAATAATAATGCTGTCTTCTTGCAGACGGATGCTCGAGTCACACGACAGGCGTGGCCATGAGCGCGCTGGGCGGTTACCTCAACTTTTACCTGTCTGAGCAAGACATTACAAAACGACCACTGGTGTAAAAAAAAAAAAAAAAAAAATTATAAAACAACAAATTCATATTCAGTAATAATAAGCATGTGTTTTTTTCTGTAGAAAAAATATTTATTCATTTTTTATGTAACAGTAAATATTATATCAGTAAATATTTTATCTTGTGGTGGTAGATGAAAGATGACGATAACATTGATAATTGTAAGAAGAAACATTTTATAGAAAAAGCAATGATAAATAAATGTGAAATTAGTGGAATATTCCGGATTTCTTCAGACACACACTTTACATCGTATTACCGGGTACGAGAAACATCGCCTCTAGATGTCTGCTGTGTTTAGTGCTAAAGCTGAGCCAGGATCAGCTCAGTAATAGTCGCTAGTCGTTCCATCCGATGACTTCGTAGAACAGAGCCTTCAGCATGCGAGCCTCGTACGTGACCGTGTTTTTTCCGATGTGTGTGCGTTCCTCCTCCAGAGGCTGCTCGATGATGGCCGGGACGTCTTTCCCGTACACTTTGGGCAGAGAATAGAAGCGTAATTAACCTTCTATTAAGAAGAACATCAACTTTCAAAACAAATCTGCATTGCTGAATTCTTCGTTCTGATTGGTCAGAAGGCGTCGATTTGTTTTCCTCTGGTTGTATTAAGACGCTCGTTGTCATACGTCATCGTTTCTATAGTAACACCTCATTCACGGGAACTTATACAACCAACGCTACGCATGAACAAATTTTACAAAGTGTGTGCTTGTTGATATGGTGATGTTTCTCTCGTAAGGAGATGTTTATTTTACGTTTATGGAAGGAGTCTCCAGTGTCAGCGCTTTGTCACAGTCAGAGGTTAAAACTGTAATTTTAATTTCTCTGCCACAGAGACAAAGGAGTTTCCGGTTTCTCAGTAACAAATGAAAAACGTACGATGTGCCGTTATTTAATAAATAATTCGACGTTTGAATCGTTTGAATATTGCTGTGGTGTATGAGGAATAAAACACTTCCGAACATGCTGTTACTGGAAAATAATCAACTTCATGGTGGTAAGATGAACTCCGCTCCATCACATCATACCATCGTTGATTATTTTCCTATAACAGCACGACACAGAGTGATTTACTCCTTACGAATTGAATATCTACAGGATTACAGTCATGCTTAGCCGGCTTAGTGGAATGGGTTGGTTTATGTAGCTGATTAGCTAGCAGGCTATTCATGTATTATGTACGCATCATTTGCATTATAACTAGCCACTAAATAAACAACAGCTCAAAGTTATGAGATTGTTTTTTATTGCATCTTTACTCTTTAATGAATTAGCTACAGCTACTACTTATTTTAAACCAAGAAAACAAACAGTTCCCAAAACAAACTTTTATTTCTTTCGTTATTTTTTAATTTGAACTGGTCTTTTAACACTTACGCTCGCAGTGTTCCAGGAACTGGATGCAGTCCTGCACCACGGCGTCCCTCAGCATGATCATGTGCTTGGCCATGTTCTCCAGCAGGGACAGGAAGCATCTCTTAATGTAGAACCACGTGTCTGTACCGAGCTGAAATTCACGCAACACGTAACGGATTAGCCGCTACACCACGATATCCGACGTTCACATTCACAATCTTCTTACTGCTGATGCTTTTAAAGTGTTTGTGTTTGCTAATGAATGAAATCCATAACGAAGAAGAGAATCAACTCAGGCAACAGAATAAGAAACTATACGTTCTCTTGATTAAAGATTAACCTGTTAAACCAAAAGTCAAGAAATGCCACTTAAATGAACACATTGATTAAATAAACTAAGAACAACATGTTGTCTCTTTAGTAGAAATGACTTATAAGGCAGCTTTTACTGTTTTTTTTTTTTTTTGTTTGTAAAAAGCAGCTCACGTGACCCACACTCTAACCATAATCACGTTACAGCAGTCCTAGCTAGTAGAGCTAACTCGAGTTCTTGCATTATTAATACATTACACACCAGAGATCTTTAATGTATCCTAATATGTGTCTCTCACTCACACAAGGACAGGAGTGAGCTAAACTGTGTAGTCGTGAGTCTGCGTTTATCTCAGCACGGCTCTGAGAACGAAAGGATTGTGTTTGTTCAGCTGCTCGTGGCAGAGCGCTCTTCCGTTTTGGCACAATAAAAATAAATATCCCCTTTAGCAGCGAGTGATTATGGGAGCGCTGAACACTGGTGGATGTGGAGAAAATATCGAGGAAAGAAAGACGTTAAATACGCGGCACCTTCTTGTTGTACGGCTCCAGACTCTTGATCACGCGAGAAATCCCGAAGTCGTAGTTGCCTTTAGCGCAATACAGGGTCCTGCAGGAACAATGGCATGGTTTTAACGGAAACGTAACAATATATATATATATATATATATACGCATTCTTCTTTAGTATACGAGTTATAGGTCTGGTACAAGACTGAACCAAAAAACTGCACTTGTTTGTTGTTTTTAAGAAGCCTCCACCTTCTCCCCGCCCCTTCACCCCACCTCCCTTTAATCCACACACGTGAGTCGTCATTTAAAGGTGCTTTAGTCAAGACTGGACCTCTAGTGGTTACGTAGGTGAAGTACAACAACATTGGAACGATTTTTTTTTTTACTCTTTAACCCCACCTCCAATTCTCGACCATGTACACAAAGCCCCGCCCCTAGAATATACAGTAGCCAGTTAGATTTAGCATGACCGAGGTCAGTTGTGACATCATGTTCAAGCAATAAGGTGGATTTTTTTAATTAAGGCTGTTGTCTTACTTCGTTATTTAGATATCGATGATAAATGTGCGTAATGTTTGTTGTACCGTATTGTGCTTATGTTGCATGATAGGAGACATAAATCGAGATGGTGGGTGGAGTGAAGGGACGCTGGGGCGTGTCCCTAGAAAAAGGGTTTTACTAAAGTTTTCTCAGCTTGTTATGAGATCATTGCGTAAATAATTATTTTTTATCATGTTCTACAAATTTTTCAGGTTATTTATCCTAGTAATACATTTTAAAAAAATCACTGATTGCACCTTTAAGGAAAGGTTCTGCATGTTAACAGGAGCCTGAAATAAAAAAAAAAAAAAAAAAAACCTAGCCAGTCGTACTGTACATCAAGGCGATACTGTGAAATATGTGAAATTCTCTGATTGTTACTCGTTAGCAGAATTACTTTTAAACACACAACACAATGCACCTTTAAGCCGCGATATGAAACGCGATGCGTTACCCGATCACGAGGTTGACGATGCACAGATGAAACACCTTCTTGTCTGGGTCATTGTACGAGATCTGCTCTTCCTCTTTCTCGATTTTCCTCATCAGCTCCTCTGCCTTTAGACACACACCATACACACGTAACCGTCAAGAATTATTGGCACCCTTCGAAAATCGGCAAAAATGAATATATAACATAAATGACAACATAAGTAATAAAATAAACCTTTTAATTTAAATATGTGAAGCTGTGGAAGCTGGACAACAGCATACAGAATTGTCTTTCTGGTTTCAAAATTCAAAACTCCTCCACAATTAATGTGGCAGAGCTTTCCCTGAAGAGAATAACATTCTGATTTTGAAACTCGACGACCCTGTTACAGTTCACTGTTAAAGATTACAACTAGTTTTTAAACTCTCAGTGCTATAACACCTTCATATATCTCCAAATGTTCCAAATTGTTTCTTATAATCATTAATCTTCATATTCTACATACGAAACCTAAAACGAGTGGTGAAGCAAAATTTGTTGTTATGCGCCAAAGGTGTGGAGCACACCAATAACCAATCAATAAAAATCTATCACTGTATAAAAAAAAAAAAACAAACAGTAAAAACATACATTTTTTTCAGTTTGGTATTTAACCCACTTTTATTATTTGCTCCCCTTTTACTGGCACATTCCTTTTACATTAATTTTATATTTGATATATTGTACCTTTATTCTATTTTTAATACATTTATTATATATATCGTGTTTTAAAATGCTATTATTTGCTGCATTTTATACTGTTACTATTTTTTTTTCTTTTTCTGTCACTAATAATAATTATTACCATTTTTTTTTTAAAATGGTGGAATGGTAAAGACCTAAAAAATACCATTTAACCAGCTTTTATTATTTGCTTTACTTTTACTGGCACATTCTTTTACATTCAATAATTTTTTTTAACTGTTATTATTTTCTTTTTTTCTGTCACTGCTACTATTTGTTGCTCCGTATATATATATATAATTTTATTTTCCACGTTAGTATTTAGCATTTTTCTTACTTTTACTGGAATGCTACTTTTACATTACTTTTAATTTTTTTTACACTTTTTGTTATGATATTCTTTATATTCTATATTTCTACTATGTTCTTTTTTCTATCACTGCTATTATTTATTGTGCTTATTTTACTATTTTATTTTTGACTACCTTCCGTTTGATCTGCTTTTTTAAATGTATGAAAGGTACATAAATAATGTTTATATTATTATTATTATTATTATTATTTGGGTCACAACACAACAGCCTCTAATACACTGCTAATCTAAGACAGTTCTTACCTCTTCATTTTGGCTCGTCATGATGTACGACACACACAGGTTAGCCAGAACGATCGCGCTCACGTTGAGGATCTGTGAGATTTAAAAACAAAAAGAAAAGAAAACATGGCGTCTTATTCAGTCGGAGGATAAGGATCGATAAAACACGGTCAGACGACATCCATATGGACACAGCAAGCTTCCAACACACACTCAACGTCCCATGCAGTCAGACGGTTCACATGCTAGCACGCGTTTTACCGAAGGCTTTCTTTTGCAGGGACACTCCTGAATGTTACACTGTTCCAGCTAGTGAGCGAAAACAAACAAACACAACTTCAATACAAATCCTACGCCTGCTTTACGGCCATTCTTTACTTCCTGTTCATTATTTACCCTCATGGAAATTCTTAGTTCAATATAACTGCTGTATATAAATATACGAGGGTGAGTCAAATGAAAACCTTCAAAGTGCGACATAAATTAGAATTGAATCTAGAGGAATTTTTGTTTAGAGGAAAAAAAAAATAAAAATCGCTGGAACACTCACACTGAACAAAATGAAGATTAATTAGAAAAATGATACACTCTTGTGACACCTATGTGCAACAAAATCTATGTAAAATAAAAAATTTATAATTTAAAGTTTTCATCTGACTCACCCTCGTGTATATATACACACACACATCAAGGAAAAATTAATTTCAGATATATCAGAAACACATTCTGGTGAAATTATTATAAATTAACTCGCTCAGTTAGTGTCAGAGCCAATGCTCAACGATTTCTTACAGTAAAAGAAATTTTTAAAAAATCTCTATATTAAAATTTAAAAAAAGAGAGAAAACAGAAAAAAATGCAATTAAAAAAAATCATAGGGCCCTAAATATTTATGTATAAAAATGAAAATAAAAAATAAATTTAAAAATAAAATAAAAATACAAATCTTAAAATTTAAATAAAAAAATAAAAAAGTGAAAGCAAAAAGTGTAACAGAATCTGCAAAGAAAAAAAAAAAAAAAAAAAAAAAAAACAGATTTCGTGGGGCCCCAAATATTTTATGTATGAAAACAGACCTTTGCTGAATGATTTCTTACAATTTAAAGAAAAAAAAAATTTAACTTTTTTAATAAAAAAAAGAAAACTAAAAACAGAAAAAAAAAAGATTTAATGTGTCATTTTATGGAAAAAATTCCTAAGTCCCTTCATAGATTCTTTTTAATTTATTACAATAAAAGCACATAAAAATGAAAACCTAAAAATTAAAATATAAAAGAGAAAACAGAAAACATAAAGCGGAATTTGAAAAAGAAAAAAAAAACATTTCATAGAGTCACAAATATTTTCGATATAAAAAGAGCCTTTTCTGAATGATTTCACATAGTAAGAATTTATAAAAATCTATTTTAATTTTAACACAAAAGTAATATTTAGGAGGGAAAAAAAATTTCAGAGGGCCCTAAATATTTTATGTATAAAATCATCTTTATTAACAGTATTATTGCTTCTACACTACCAGTAAAATCTTTGTACACCCCGACTCTTCGAAGGTCTTCAGTTTTGCTATTAATATTTTTATTTATTAGTGGAGAATAATAATTGAGATGTTAACACTAAATTTAGCCGTCTTTAAGACACTGAAAAATCTGTTCAATCTAGGGGGTACAAACTTTTGCCTGCTAGTGTACGTACAGTCCATTACCTTTCAAATTAGCTTTTAAATGTTTAATATGTGCCACTGAAACATATTGAAATGTATCTAAATTCTTTTCTGATCACACGGCACTCACGTTATCGTAGTGTTTCTTTACGATGGGCTCGTAGAATCCGATCGCTTCTTTGTACTTGTTCTCCTGCATGAAGAGCACGTGCGCTACGTTCAGCTTCCACGTGTCGTGCTCGTTGCAGAACTCCACCGACTTGCGGAAAATCTTCTCCACCATGTTGTAGTTCTCGCGGTTCCAGTAAATCTTAGCCTGCGCCATCAGCACAGGGATGTATCTGCAAAACAATAACCGCGTAACTCATAGCGGAGCTCAGGAAAGCTTACATCCAATCCAGCGCAGCCAGTTTTTAGTATTAGCACACAAGTAACGATGGAAAGGTTTAAACACGTACTCCTCGATTAGCTGATCGTAATGTTCGACTGCTTTTTTTAGACCTTCGTCGTCCCGCGTGCGTCGTGATTCCTGCACCTTCAAGGACAAAATGGCTTTTAGTATTTTTTTTTTTCATTATTTTTTGTTACTATACAATAAAATCCATTCATACCACGGCGCTGTTGAATTCTTGATTCTGATTGGTCAGAAGGTGTTTATATTAATGGTTTGCTGTAAGGAGAAGTTTATGTAACATTTATGGAAGGAGTCTCCAGTGTCAGGAGTTGCCTTTTTTTGTCTTATTAACTTCAAGATAGAGAAAAAAAGAGAGGCTGATGAGGGAATGTCTGTTTATAGCTGCTAAAAAGTAAGTGATAACAGGAGCTCTCTTGTTAAATGTAGCTATAAACAGATAAAAAGTATGATCTGTTGTTCTTTAATAAATATAATCGTCTACAAATTGCTGTGGTATAAGAGGAATAATACTGTTATCGGAAGATAATCAACTTTGTGGTGGTAACAGTAACTCTGCTTTACGTCATTGATTATTTTCCTATTACAGCATGCCTCCAACTGTTTTACTTCTCACTTAACGCCTTTGTTTCAAGTTTAAATGCCTGCACACACACACACACACACACACACACACTCACGGTCAAGGTAAGTGGAAAAAAAAGTAACCTGTTTGGTGACCTTGCGTAACTGCTCCGTCAGTTTTCCTGCCATGTCGTCTAACTTCCGAAACGCCTGGAGGAGAAGACATGCAAAAGCTCTAGTTTTGATAAACAAGCTAAGCTAAGTTACCACAGACGAGTGAACATCCCTTGCTAAGGAGTGAACAGAACAAGCAAGGGATGTTCTACTGAACCCAGAACCCAGACTTGTAGTTCTCAGAGTGGGGTCTGAGGACACTCGTGGATCCGTGAAGAATAGCCAGGGGGATCTGTGAGTTTTGGTGAAAATCACAAGCCACTATAATATAAAGCTATTATATTTAGGGGCCCAAGCACCAAAGTGAACTCAGACCTAATGTGGAAATTTCAGGAACAGAAAGCTCTACAAAATATTATTTGACAAATTTAAATAACATTCATGGAATAAATCCATACTGAGAGAGTCTGAGACTTTTTTTTTATTTTTAATTTTGTTACATTAGTGGAAATCACAACCCACTATTATCAAAGCTATTATATTTAGGGGTCCAAGCACCAAAGTCAACTCCGAACTAAAATAAATCTCCACAAAGTTATTTAGTATTTTGAAGTTATTTTGAAATAAATCCATATTCAGGGGGTCTGTGGAATTTATTTCGCAGTTAAACGGGTCCTTGGGTACAAAAACGTTCAGAACAATTGATTTAAACAATATTTCTGGAAATAGATTAACGAAGTCCCTTCCCATGGAGATCACGTGACGTAAAATAGTCTTTTTTATTTGTATGCTTCACAATGCCAAAAAAAAACCCCAAAAAAACCAACTACCATCATTTCAAGTGGAAAGTAATAATAATAATAGGGTTACATTTGTTTTAATCTCAATATTAGAAATATTAGATACATTTCCTGACCTTAGTATTATAACAGTCAATATAACAGGTCACGATTTGTCTATAGTCGAGATACTTTTACTTGATATCTGTTTGTTCAGTGTATTTTTTTTTTTTTTTGCATATTAAAAATGAGTCTAACTATAAGGGTGAAGATGAGTGTTACCTCCTCTGGAGCAGTTTGGCTCGTCAGCATGGCGTCCAGAAACTCATACAGGTACTGAACACGGAAAAAAAACAAAAAAAACAAAGCAGCACACTCACAATCAGTCATTATAAAAGTAAAGTACTGAATTCTGCTTTATTAGCACTGAATATGTATTCATATTCCTCCTTGAAAATTTACCAGTTAAATGCTAAACGCTTAAATGTTTTTCTTACTGGTGAAAGAAACTTGTAGGTGAGGTGAGCGTTCTCAGCCATGACGTCAGCTGCCATGTCGAAATACTGCAAGTAAAAAAAAAATTTAATTAAATTAAAATTTAAAAAATATTTAACCATAGCACGGACTAAAATTCACAGCAGGAGGACATTATTCCTCTGTAAGAAATCCTTCCTCAGGGTATTACATAACCACGCAAAATCCAGCTCACAGAGAAAGCAATAAATAAATCATATGAATTATTAAAGCTGAAACTTTTGGAAGAGTCGCACCTCATATTTACAGTAGAGCAGGAGCAGGTTGCCGAAGGTGGCGGGAGGAAAAGGGCTCTGCTGCAGGAGGAAGGCGAGCTTCTCGAAGCCTTCTGTCGGCTTGGTGTCCATGTTCATGAGGGCCTGGTTGTGAAGCGTGACGGGGTCGAGCTCCTGCGATCGGAAAATGAAGCATTAATGCTAATGTGAAGGATCTGGCTAATTAGTCGATGATAGTATTATCATCTCAATCCAATATCACACTTTTCACCATTTGTTCTATTTGCATAGACAACAAAAATGTTCACATGATGACATTAAAGCAGCAGTCTGTAATGTTGCACTGAAAAGTTTTTTTTTTTCTTCACCGAACCACTTATTCTGAAACTACATATGCTTGTAAGAAAAAAAAAAAGCAGCAAAGCTGATCAGCTCTGCTACAGCTGTGGGAGGAGCTAATTTCAGGGCCAGAAAAATGAAGAAATACAGCTATTCAAATGGCACCTTTAAATGCCATATACCACTGCAGTAGCAGTTCAAGGTACAACAAACAAAATTTCTCAAAACAAGTGCAAGCTATACTTCTTAAATATTTCTTAAAGAAATATTTATTCAAACAAATGCAAGATATATTTCTTAAATACAAATATATAAGTCTAAATTAAATTAATATTTCTTAAACAAATGCAGGCCATAGTTGTTAAATATTTCTTAAAACAATTTTTTTAAAACAATCATTGGATATATTTTAAAAAAATATTTCTTGAAACTTTAAACCTTGATTTTAAAAATATAGCCTTTGTTTGATTTAAGAAATATTGTTTAAAGAAATATTTTAAAATATATATTACATTTGTTTTAAGAAATAAATAACCAATTTCTTAAAACAAGTGTAGGCTGTATTTTAATATACTGCCTAAAACATATTCAGCTATATTTTTAAAATATTTTAATAAATCAATTTTTCTGTAAAAAATATTATTTCTGTATAGTATAATGTTCAACGTTGCTATCTCTTCACAGCCCTATTCAGTGGTTTCACGAACGAGTATAGATGGTAAATGTGACGTACTGTATGACTCTATATTAGTAATTCCCGACAGAAATCGCGGTTTGAGCCTGTAATAAACAGATGCACAGGAACTTATCTCTGGCTGACACCAGAGGGAAGCAAACAACTAAAGACACTACTTTAATGTCCAATCCACTGAGTTCTTCTGCACAAATGAACCTCCTGTAATAAACAAAATGATTTGCTTGTTTACTTGTTTTTTTAATAATTAGCTTTAAATAATCATGAATAGGAATTCACCTAATACGGATAATTGTTCGTGGAATGTTGTAACCCACAGACCAACGCGTAAACATGTAAACATTTGGTGTTTATGTTGCAATCCAGTGGTTTTCTTGGGTCTAACCCGGCTGGACACGTCTCAGTGCTCCTAACTACGTCTCCCGCAGGGCCGGAACGAGCGCTTGCGTAAGTCAGGGGCCAGTGTTTGGGTTTATTATTTCTCCCCTGGTATCGGGAAAGCATGTCTCTACAGCTTTTCATCAGTTTACACAGGCAAGTGTGTGTGTGTGTGTGTGATCCACAGCCAACGGGCCTTAAACTCCCATCAGTGTCACAGAGGAACCTCCATTCCACACCAATGAGGATGTAAAACCTTCAACTCAAGTCATTTTCCGAACTTGTCTGTTCAGAAACCAAAAAAAAGGTTCACTGATGAACTCAGGAAAAAGGTCGCTTACATGAGCAAGCACGCCTGCTGGAAAAAATGGAAAAATTTCTCTGCTCACAGGCATGTGGCTCATCTGACAGCTTCTGCTTGCAAAGACAAGCTCAACATGCAAAGTTATTCGAGTTACTGGTGGAGATGGAGATCAGAAACACAGTGTGTGTGTGGAAAAAATAATAAACGACATGTACCTCTTCTGATCTGGGCGGCATATCAGTCAGCGCTTCCTGAGCATCATCATCTGTAGAGGTCAGAAACAGGACAAAAACAAGTGTTTCAAATTCCTTTATTTTATTCACAAGCTGCATGTTTTGTAACAGGGTGTAAACCTCAGGCTTCCACACGACATGATGCAATGAAGATTCATAAGGCAACAATTCCATATTTGACAAAACCACTGAATCTGCTACCATACAATATGATCTGATTGCAGCTCATAAGGCTACAATTTTATATACATACATATATATATATATATATATATATATATATATATATATATATTACACACACACACACACGCACACACACACCACTTAATCTCAAAAATGATACGTTTTTGACTCAAAGCAACGATGCGATAATTGACATTACCACTGAATTGGCTACTATACGATACGATTTCAGCACTTGAGGCGATATTTGTGAGTTGATATTTGACAATAGCACTGAAAGTTCTGCGATACGATTTTGATTCTTAAGTCAGTGATTAAATTTTTTGCGATACCAAGGAATCTGCTACAATACAATATGTACAATATGATACCATTTTGAGTCATAAGTCATTTTGAGTCATAATGATTCAGTATTTGATGATAGCTCTGAATCTGCTAGCATACATTACCTTCTGACCAATCACAGTCGAGAACTGAAGAACAGCGCTGTGTTATTTTTGTCTTTAATTTGTACTCACACTTCTTCAGCTGGTATTCGATGGCTGCTTTCAGGTTAAAGGCTTCGATCAAGGCCGTCTCGTGCAGCACGAGCGTGTTTCCCACGCTTTTTACTTCAATCCCTTCGGTTGTCATGCCGACTCCGAGTTCTGTGCATAAAAACACGGAACTGAGTTTTAATAAACAGAATATAAACCGTTTTTTTTTTTTGTTCAGTGGGCTTCTTGGACCAGGCTGTCTTTTAATTTCATTTCAAAGGTTGGAAAATATTTTTGAAAATTTCTGATCATTTATCTGCATCTTAATTATTGGTAATACCAGCAATATTTATGGAAATCACCACATAAGAGAAGGAGATATAAAGAGATATAAAGAAAATAAAGAGATCTGGGAATTGAAATTGTGTTTTTCTTCTCAGCTTAAATTGGCCTGAACATCATCTCGGTTATATAAGCTCATTTTTGGAAAATGACTTCATTAGAGACGCAGAGCCAAGCCCAGAGCTTCATGCTGGAACAGAAAATGAAGGTTACACCCATGTGGAAGAACTAAGCGCTTATTTTTAAAGCGAGATGGTGAACGGGTATAAACCTGGGTGCTCCCTTATCCCTCGCTCTATGATCTCCCGGATGTATTTGAGGGCTGCGGCGTACTGCTTGAGGCTGTAGTGACAGAGAGCGATGTTGTAAGCCAAATCTGAAATGAGAAAAACAAATCAGACACGGTGAAAAATGTAGATCTCCCGTACCACAACCACATCCATAAAAATACTAAATGACTACCCCGAGGGCCGCCGACCCGTCCTGCCAATATAAACATACCGTTTCATACCATATCGCTTTTCCTGTTGGTATGGAAATATATATAAACATCGATTCCCTCATAGAGAAAATATGTGGCCAAACATACTATTAAATACCACTCTTTACTGTCTTGGCACTAAAACTGTAAATATAGAGTACATTTGGAAGAAATGAGGAAGACAGAAATTTAATTCATAACAAGACATTGAGTGTGGTACATTTCACTACCACGATTAAGATATAGTATGATAGAGATAAAATTCAATTCTTGATTTTTTTTTTCTTAGATTGTAAAATATAGGTGCATTTTAATTCTTTTTAAATATATTATACCACGGCGCTGTCGAGTTCTGGATTCTGATTGGTCAGAAAGTAGGTCTGGGTGCAAATCACAGGTTTATATTAACGTGCTCCTTCTAATATGCCATCGTTTCTGTAGTAACACGTAACGCAGGGACTTACGGCAGACACAACGCACAGAGAAATGAAAAACTTGTGCAATCGTTGATATGGTGAAGTTTTCTGTAAGGAGACAATTTTTTTTTTTAATATTTATGGAAGGAGTCTCCAGGTTCAGCACTTTATAATCATCTACAAGTTTATAATGGCCTACAGTGTAATTATATAGAGATAAAAAGTACAATATGGCATTCTTTAATAAATAAAACATTAATTATTGGCAAATCACTGTGGTGTAAGAGGAATAAAACACCTTGCGATGTGTTATTATTGGAAATCTTGTAAGAAAGGCTGGTGAGTGAATGACTGTTTATAGCTGCTATAACGTAAGTGAGAAGAGGAACTAACTCGCTTCATCGACGTTCAACAACATTAAACACAATTATAAAGAGATAGATGGTATGTCCTTCTTTAATCTTTAATGCTGTAGTGAGAGAGAAATAAAACATTTCAGGATGTGCTGTTAGGGGAAAATAATCAACTTCAGTGTGGTAGCAGGAACTCTGCTTCATCACACCACCTTGTTGTTGATTATATTCCTATAACATCATGATACAGAGTGTTTTATTCCTTAGATATGTGTTCGATATTCCTGGAAATACAGATAAAATATTTTCACTGTATAATTCGTTTTAGCCATGCAAATAAAACTGACTGAGTGTGCGGATTGAAGTGTGTGTGTGTGTGTGTGTAAGAAAAAGAAAAAAGAACAACCCTGGCTTTTTCACCTGGCTGGTATCCCAGCACTTGCATGGCGCCTGTAAACTTGGCGCAGGCCTTCTCGTATTCTCCGAGCTTATACAGCAAGCAGCCTTGATCCACTTCGGTGTCCGGGTCGTCCACGGGCAACTGCTCCACCAAAGCCTGGAACGATTTTTTTTTTAAAACTTTAATTTTGCCAAAACCAGAAACCAGCTACGTCAAGCTGCATGTAGTGCTCAGTAAGCAATAAGCAGTAAGAGCTGAGACGACGCACCGGTGTTACAGCATATCTTAACAGCGAAAGAGAAAATAGTTATAACATTAATGTTACTTTATATCACCACAGATGATGGACAAGAATTTTGACGTTTCCCCGAAACACACTTTTAATGCAAGTCTAAGTGTAGTTGGTGCAGTGGACTGGTTATTATAATATTAGCAGTGCGGCTCTGATGGTGTACGGATACGACAAAACCTTCAGGAACTACTTAATACTGTATTGATATAATGTTGAAATAAGGAATGCAACACTTCAAGAAATGGTGTTACAGGAAAATAATCAATGATGAGGTGATGTAATGAAGCACAGTTATCACCCTGAAGTTGATTATGTTCCTCTAACAATGTTATAAAGTGTTTTATTCCCCTTATGCCACAGCAAATGGCCAAAATTATAAAATTTTATTTATTAAAGTACGTCAAGTCATACTGTCTTTCCATTTATAGTTTACGTTTAGTAATTCAGAACATCCACGAAACAAGTTAGTTACTTTTCTCGCTTACGTTAAATAAAAAAAATGCAGCTTGTCACATTTCCGAGAAACTAAAACGCGTAAACTCCTCTGTCCTGAAGATGTACAAAAGCGCTAAATGTTAAATAAACGCCTCCTTACAGAAAACGTCAAACAAACAAATACACACTTTTACTATTAAAATGATAACGTATTAGAACGAGCGCATTATTATAACGTTTATGACATAATCAAAACCTTTGATTTATAGCTGCACTACTGTCAGAGCTGCTGTTATAGAAAATGAATCAACACCTTCTGACCAATCAGATTCGAGAATTGAACCTCGCTGTGGTACAAAAGTTGGATAACAGCTGTTTGCATCATAGAGTCAAAATTCTTGTCTGGGGAAACACACATAGACAGAGATGCTGGACTGTTCATTAAAATCAGAGTCGTCCATTTTGTAAAGAAGGAATAAAACAAATGTTGACAGAAAACACTGTTGTTGTGTTGTTTTTAATGTTGTTCGCTTTAAAAACATGAACTCACCATCGCTGCTGGAAAGTCTTCCTCTCCGTATTTTACAGCAGCTTGAAGTTTTAGCATCTGTGGGCGACCGAGAACAGATTGAGGAAACGAAATTAGTACTGTGTCAATGATTTAATGTTCTGGCTGTAATTTATTTCTTAAAAATAAATAAATAAACAATTTAAAACAGACGCCTGATCCCCGATTCAATTCAACTGAAAAATCTCTGAGAAATTTTTTTTTTAAAAAAACTACGTACCATATGCTTTCTGTTTTGTGTTGATCAGACTATAAGTGCACTCGCATTTACATCCTAACTTATGAATACATTCATAACATGTTATAATGTTTGTAAAGCATTATAAACATCATATATATAATGATTTAGGAAAAAGGCCTTACAGACTGTAGCATTGCTTACAAATTGTTAAAAGACTGTAAAGATGCATTATAAGTAGAGACAGCACTGATCCGATGCGCACTATCGGGACCGGGATGATACCAGCAGATTGGATATCTTTATTTAAAAAAAAACAAACAAAAAAAAAAAACATATGGGATATCGGATCCTGTAACAAATGCCAAAGATTGGAACTGTTTTTAGAGAACAGATGTATTTCTGGAATTGGAAATGTTTACATTTAAAGAGATCTGAATGTTTTTCTTTTGGTAGAATTGATTTTATTATCTTTATTATATTTACAATGTTGGTGATTTTTGTAAAGTGTTTCAGTAAAAAAAAAAAAAAAAAAAAAAAGAAAGAAACTTAGTATTTTTTAAAGAAAACATTATCAGATTGGTATCAGCTGATTCTCAAGGTATCGGTGTTGGAAAATGAAAATTGTAAAAAATTGCTCTAATTGTAGCAGTTCTTATAACACACTATAGCACTGTTATAACTTCTCATAATGCACCAACATATATGTGTGTGTTTAATTATAGACACACTCAGACATGTCCTTGTGTTATATTATATATATAATATTTATAAAATGTTACAACTTATTTATAATAATTATATGCCATATTTATGAGCTCTAAACTCTAGAAATTATAATTAATTTATAATATTACATTTCTCACAATAGGATCAAGGCAAAAATGACACCGTGGGTACAAACAGAGATGATGCGCTGAACAATAAAGCAGTTATTAATGGACATAAAGCGATATAAAAACGAATAATAGACGAGTGAAACTGAAACTGTGTTTCTGTACTGTATTGTGTTACAAACTGTTAATGTTAACTATTCGTAATATATAATAAACAATGATACACTGATGAATTTTCTAATGTAAATAATTAGAACAATGTGAATAACGTCTTGTGAATGCTGGATAGAGAGAGAGAGAGAGAGAGAGAGAGAGAGAGCTAATTATAGTTGAGTAATTTCGGGTTTGGGGTCTCTCGCAGTCCTGAGGTTTGTCTCCACAAGGTCACACACAGAAACGTAACCACTAACCACCGACTGAAGCAGTGAAACGCTCTGCGCTGGTTGTAAGCAAAAAGCAAAGTCAAATAAAGCGTAATTTCAGATTATAATCTTCTACTGAATCACAGTTATGCGTCTAATCACTTTAACCATCGTTTGCTATTTTGGAGTTGAAAAATGCTATTATTATGTTATTATGTTATTATTATGCATTGTGTTCTATTTTCAAACCCCAGATTTACTGTAAGAACATTTTGAGAGATACTTTTCTGCTACATTAGGGTGGATCATCACCTTGGTGTGACTCGTAGGGCTGTCCAAAAGAAACGTGGCTTTCATTGCGTCCTGGAAAGCACACGCTCCGTACAGGGACTGGGCGTAGTACAGTTTATAGTCTTCCACCTCTGGGTGCAGCTGAATGAGCTGCTCGTAACAATCTGCTGCGTTGGTGAAATCCTGCACATGATAATAGCAGTAACCCAGGAGAGACAGAGCGGCTCTGGACTGCAGAAAAAAACAAACACGGCAGCAGAACAGTCACAGCATGTAGAGAACAGTCACAGAACTTTCACAGCATGTAGAGAACAGTCATAGAACAGTAACAGCATGTAGAGAACAGTCACAGAACTTTCACAGCATGTAGTGAACAGTCATAGAACAGTCAGAGCGTGTAGAGAACAGTCACAGCATGTAGAGAACAGTCATAGAACCCTCGCAGCATGTAGAGAACAGTCACAGAACAGTCATAGAACAGTCACAGCATGTAGAGAACAGTCACAGATCAGTCACAGCATGTAGAGAACAGTCACAGAACAGTCACAGCATGTAGAGAACAGTCACAGAACAGTCATAGAACAGTCACAGCATGTAGAGAACAGTCACAGAACAGTCACAGCATGTAGACAACAGTCACAGAACAGTCATAGGACAGTCACAGCATGTAGAGAACAGTCACAGAACAGTCATGGAACAGTCACGGCATGTAGACAACTGTCACAGAACAGTCATAGAACAGTCACAGCATGTAGAGAACTGTCACAGAACAGTCATAGAACAGTCACAGCATGTAGAGAACTGTCACAGAACAGTCATAGAACAGTCACAGCATGTAGAGAACAGTCACAGAACAGTCATAGAACCCTCACAGCATGTAGAGAACAGTCACAGCATGTAGAGAACAGTCACAGAACTTTCACAGCATGTAGAGAACAGTCACAGAACAGTCATAGAACAGTCACAGCATGTAGACAACAGTCACAGAACAGTCATGGAACAGTCACGGCATGTAGAGAACAGTCACAGAACAGTCACAGCATGTAGAGAACAGTCACAGCATGTAGAGAACAGTCACAGAAGAGTCACAGCATGTAGAGAACAGTCACAGAACAGTCACAGAACAGTCACAGCATGTAGACAACAGTCACAGAACAGTCATAGGACAGTCACAGCATGTAGAGAACAGTCACAGAACAGTCACAGCATGTAGACAACAGTCACAGAACAGTCATGGAACAGTCACAGCATGTAGAGAACAGTCACAGATCAGTCACAGCATGTAGAGAACAGTCACAGAACAGTCACAGCATGTAGACAACAGTCACAGAACAGTCATAGGACAGTCACAGCATGTAGAGAACAGTCACAGAACAGTCATAGTACAGTCACAGCATGTAGAGAACAGTCACAGAACAGTCATAGAACCCTCACAGCATGTAGAGAACAGTCACAGCATGTAGACAGTCACAGAACTTTCACAGCATGTAGAGAACATTCATAGAACTTTCACAGCATGTAGAGAACAGTCATAGAACTTTCACAGCATGTAGAGAACAGTCATAGAACTTTCACAGCATGTAGAGAACCCTCGCAGCATGTAGAGAACAGTCACAGAACCCTCACAGCTTGTAGAGAACAGTCACAGAACTTTCACAGCATGTAGAGAACAGTCACAGAACAGTCATGGAACAGTCACGGCATGTAGAGAACAGTCACAGAACAGTCACAGAACAGTCACGGCATGTAGAGAACAGTCACAGAACAGTCATAGAACAGTCACAGCATGTAGAGAACAGTCACAGAACAGTCACAGCATGTAGACAACAGTCACAGAACAGTCACAGCATGTAGAGAACAGTCACAGAACAGTCACAGCATGTAGAGAACAGTCACAGAACAGTCACAGCATGTAGAGAACAGTCACAGCATGTAGAGAACAGTCACAGCATGTAGAGAACAGTCACAGAACAGTCATAGAACAGTCACAGCATGTAGAGAACAGTCACAGAACAGTCATAGAACAGTCACAGCATGTAGAGAACAGTCACAGAACAGTCACAGCTTGTAGAGAACAGTCATAGAATAGTCACAGCTTGTAGAGACTGCACAGTTTACTTATTTTAAATATTTACATTTATGCACTTTGCCATCCTATTCAAAGTAGAAACCTGATGTTGGCTTCTGCTGTTGCAGCTCGTCTGCCTCAATGTTTGACATGTTCTGAGATGCTTTTCTGCTCACCACGTTTGTAAAGAGTAGTTATTCGAATAACCACACCCTCTGACCTCTGTCATTAACAACAGAACTGATGCTCACTGGATGTTTTTTGTTTTTCGCACCATTCTGTGTAAACTCTAGAGACTTTTTTGTATGAAAATATCCGGAGATCAGCAGTTTCTGAAATACTCAAACGAGTAGCAATAAAAATAAAAACATGAAATAAACATGCTAATCTGTACATCTCACCTGTACATTTGCACTTCTGGCAAGTTTTCACAGTTTTCAAGACACAGAAATGTAGTTTATATGGAATGTATCACATGTCAACAAGATAGTTAGTATTTAGTCTTACGGATGTTTCTCAAGTTAAAAAAAAAAAAATAAATCTGTCAAATGCTGCATGTTACAACACTGACAATGTTTTGCCAAAAAAAAGAAGCTATTTTTCTGTGTATTGTTGTTTGACACCTTCTGGATTGCTGTCTTTATTACAGGATACACCTGGAATCATTTTATTTGTAGATAAATAAAAAAGAGGTCCAATTTACACACACACACATTATATATTAAATATTATATATATATGTATATATAATTTTCTATTCTAGAAACCAGGGGGGTGCAAACTTTTGTGCCTACGTGCATCTAGATGGATCATGAGAAATCAGTGCATAATGATTTAAATTTTATAATAAATTATAGAAATAAACTAAATAAATAAAATATAAATAAATTAAATATAACTAAAACATAAATAATAAAAGAAAGACACGTGACTTACTTTCATGTGTTTCTGAAGTTCATTGCTCAGGATGTGTATAGCGTCTCCATAACGTCCATCTTTAATCTTAACAGAACATTAATCATAAATAATCATATCATAAACATTAGAGGAAAACAGAAGACACAGTAAAACACATTACAGTTAATAATGTAATGGAAGGCAGTGTTGTGACATTATCGTAGCGCGCGAGGTAGCTAAGCTAACAGCAAGCCTTAAACTTAGCATCAACTCACCAGTTTATACACCGTAGCGGTGAATTCGCCATCTTTAATCGGAGTCAGCGTCATTTCTAAACACTTTATTCATTTATTAATTAAAATAAATACAATTATAACACGCAATTATAGCTCACGAGCTACTTAGACGCTGAGCAGCATCATAACCTGCATCAGGGACACACAAGATTCCGTTACTTGGCAACAGTACCGGAACCGGAAATCATTTCCGCTGGCGCTTTAAAAGCCCTTCGTGTGAACGCAAGAAAAATAAAAATATTAACTTTTTCTGAGCTTTTGTTCCAATGTATATAAAATAAATGGTAAAAATATATGAAAGTATTATTTACAGATTTTATACATTGTCTGTTCGTTTTTAAACTTATTTTTTTATATTTTATTTTTGCGTTCATTATGCAAAAGACTGATAATAACAACAGTGGTTAATTATTATGCATGCCATGCACGTGAATAATGTTTATTTAAAAAAAAAACAAATAATAATACTACTATAATGTTTGTTTGTTAATTAATTATTAAACATTATAGTAGTATTATTATTTGTTTTTTTTTTAAATAAACATTATTCACGTGCATGCCATGCATAATAATTAACCACTGTTGTTATTATCAGTCTTTTGCATAATGAACGCAAAAATAAAATATAAAAAAATAAGTTTAAATATATTAATATAAATTAATATATTAATAACAACAACATTAATAATAATAATACTAATAATACTTATCCATTATATAATATTTACATAAATAAATACAACAACAGCTATATATATTCTGATGAATTGTTCTGTGAAACTCTGTGACTAGTGGATGTTTATCACAATCACAAAAAAATTCTGAATGAAATTAGTTTCTTTGACATGCAAATAAGCCTAATTTGCATACAAGAATAAATACATAAATAAAATAAAATAATCATGCAAAAATTCTTCTGATGGAAACTTTCAGCAAAAGAAGTTTGTTTCATTCTGAAATGAGTAAAAAAAAAGTCAAGTATATATATATATATATATATATATATATATATATATATATATATATATATATATATATATATATATACATTATGCTACATCATTGTGCAGTTTTAGCTGTTTTTGTTTGTTTAGTCAGCAAATTTTTTTAATCATTTCTGCCTCTGGCTTCTTTTTGCCACTTGCACTATTTATTCTCACTTGAAGAATGTTATGAACCTGCAGGGTGAAGATCCTATTCAACTCACAATGACTTGCTTATACTTGCTTGTGTGTGTGTGTGTGTGTGTGTGTGTGGGTGTGGGTGGCAGCTCAGACGATGAAGAGAAAATGAGAGGGTGTGTGTTTTGTATATTCAGGGCTTTCTGAAGCGTGTGCTGTGTACTGAAGCTGGAGACTCTGTTTGGACACTACTGAGGCGCCCTACTGAGGACACACATCTATACTCACTAACAGGTATTTACACTTCTTTTAGGTTTTGTTCATGAATATAAATATTGTAATTCATTAAATTTCCCTTATATATCCATGTGTGTTATAATGTGGTGAGCACATGCAGGATTCTGGGGTATTTGAGCTCCAGTTTGAGGTTATGGAGCCATTTCCATAACCTCACTTCATCTCCAGAGTAAAGTTATGAAGCAAATTACAGCTCAAGTAAAAATCTCAAACATGAGTTTGAGACCAAATTTGAAGATGAGAAAGTAAAGATTATGCAGGAATTTTTTAAATGCAGTTAATGTTCAGACTAAATTATGGAGGCATTCAGAACTCAAAAATGGGAAAATAATAAATTTGAGACAAAGATTAAAGAAAAGAAAAGAAAGATTATGGAGGATTTTTAAGGCTGTTGTTCTTCAGAGTGAATGTATGGAGTCAATTACAGCTCAAAAATGAGAAAAAAAATGAGTTTGAGACTATTTAAAGATGTAACTTAATGATTATGCAGGATTCTTAAGAAAGTTAAAGCCCAGAGTAAATTATGGAGAGATTTAGAGGTCAAACATAGATAGAAAGTGAATTTGAGACAGAAATCAAAGATGTAAAAGTAAAGATTATGCACAATTTTTAAGGCAATTATTGTCCAGAGTAGATTATGGAGGCATTTAGAGCTTAGAAATGTTGGGATTTTAAGCCAGTTCATCTCCAGAATAAATGCGTGGAGCCAATTACTGCTCAAAAATGGAGAAAAAGTGAATTTGAGACAACTTAAAAGAGGTAAAAGTACAGATTATGCAGGATTTGTACGACTGTGGAGACATTTAGAGCTCAAAAATGTTGGAAAAGTGAATTTGAGACAAAATTTCAAGATGAAAAGATAAAGATGTGGAATTTTGTGGAATTTTGAAGGCTGTTATTCATCAGAGTGACTTTATGGAGCCATTTAGAGCCAAAAAATGGAAAAACATGAATTTAGGATAAAATTTAAAGATGTAAAAGTAAAGATTAGGCAGAATTTTTAAGGCAGCTGATCTCAAAAGTAACTTTGGAAAAACGTGAATTTGAGACAGAACTCACGATGTAAAAGTAAAGATTATGAGGATTTTTTTAAAGCAGTTAAAGTTAAATTGAGTTGTTTAGAGCTCAAGAATGTTGGAAAATGTGAATTTGGGATAAAATTTAAAGCTGTAAAAGTAAAGATTAGGCAGAATTTTAAAAGCAGCTGATCTCAAAAGTAAGATTATATTTAGAGCTCAATGTTGGAAAAGTGGCAGTTCATCTCCAGAGTAAATTTATGGAGCCATTTGAATCTCAGAGATGTTGAGGAAGGACATTTGAGACAAACTTGAAAGCTGTAAATGTAAAGATTATACAGAATTTTTATGGTAGTAAATTATGGAGCTATTTACAGCTCAAAAGTGAGATAAAACATAAAGATATAGTAAACATATAAACAGGTTACACAATCTTTTAAAATAAAAAAAGATTACTGAATATTTTTAAGGCAATAGATTTCAAAGGTAAATTTAAGGTGTTACACAAAAACCTAATGAACTCTTGGGAAACTATTATAAAATATATGGAAATATGCATAAATTTGCAGTTTATGTTCTTCTTAACTCACTTATCCAGAAAGCAATAGCTACTTTATTCCGATTGGGATCTGGGATAAGGATGTGGGTGTGGAACGTTCCTGCTGTGGGACAGAAACGTCTAAACATCTCAGAGTTTATGTTTCTCCACCCGTTTTGTGTTTTTGTGTTTTGCTGTTTTGCTTGCCAGGATGGGATTCAGGGTGAGCTTGCTGCTCCTCGCTCTAGCCGTGGTTGTCGTGTTCGGCCAGAAGAAACGCCCTGGAAATAAGGAATGGAACTACCGTGATGGATGTGAGTTACTTTTATGGTCATCAAGAATGACAAACATGCAGGGAAAAAAGTGCTGACAAGGCTCTTTTTTTAAAGCATATGAAATGTCTTTCCAGCTGAGAAAGTGAACATGCGAGGTGTGGCGAATTTGACTCAAGTTCTGGATGACTGGAGGTTTGATATCTTGAACCAGGTGAAGAATCTTCTGCAGAACGACCACCAGACCTTGCTGCCTGATTACTCCAGGTAGTGTGACATCACTATGATGTGTTTTTTTACTTCCATCGCCTCTTGACTTTCCATCATCTAGACAGCAGACCGTAAACTTTGCTGGTTTGAGGTTTGTGGAAAAGCCTGGAACTCAAGTTCCTGGATTTATTTCAGTGCAGACCGTGTGATTATGGCTACTGGAAATGCTGCATGCTCAACCAAGAACTTCCTGGATGGTTTACTTAGTATGGCTTGGATACGAGTCAAGGATAATTACACTCGCTAGTGGTCACACTCATATCAGTTGCACGCTTTCTTTTTTCTTTTTCAGGATCCAGCCTCTGTCTGAGGCTTTGGATGACTTGTACAAGGAGTTCAACGCCTTGAAGGCCCACCTCGGCGAGCTGACGGAGAAGTTCACGCCCATCGAGACCTTCATCGACGAGCTGAAGACGGAAAAAGCCAACGCCGCCGCACCAGTCGCACCAGTCATTCCGGTGCGAAGGAGACTGGTCAAGACTCGAGCTCCAGCTTCGTGAAGCCGCTGAGCTTCCAGAACTTTCCATTAGAGCTGGTACTCTCTGAAAAACCATACATAGAAATATATCTATATTAAATAAACCACCACAGTATGCATTTATATAGCTGTTTTTCTTTTTCTTCTTCTTCTTCTTCTTTTTAGCATCTTGTTACTGCATGTTGCTGGGAAACAGGTAATACACAAAATGCTGAACAAGCCAAGTCGCCCCATTTTGTGTTTTCGGGTTGCATGTCAAAGCAACAATCTGTAAGAAAACAGGAAATATATACACAAATCTATACATAAATCTAGATCTGTAGACTCATTTGATTTGATATATTGATTATGTTATTTATAAACACACATATATCTCTCATTATATAGAATTCTATCTTTTATCAACACACACACGATCAACACACACACAAATCGATATGGATTTAGTGTCATGACCCATTGTAATCAGGACATATATTATTTCTAGCACATGAGCTAACATATTAGGACATTACTGTGCATTTATATCTCTCTGAGAATGGTAATGTGGTGCTTTATTTCTTTCGGCTCATGATCTGATCTAAGCTACGAATAAAATCTGATGTTTGCATGTATGATCTCTGAGTGATATTTTGCGAAAAGAGACACATTCTGTGGTGACGCTGATAAAAAACACTTTGTGTCGTGCTGTTATGGGAAAATAATCAACTTTGGGGTGATGTGATGTTACCAAAGAGTCTCCAAAGTTGATTATTTTTCTGTAATAGCACCTCTTATATCACGGCAAATTGCCAGCAATTGCATTTATTTAAATACAAAAATTATTTTTTTAATCCTTTTATAGTTACGGTTAGTAAAAAAAATTCAACTCTATATTCTACACTTTGTTTATTCAGGGTTGCTTTTTTTCCACTGGAAAGAGAACAAGACAAATTGTAGGAGAGATAAGATAAGATAAGATAAGATACCAGGTAAAGCCTGGAAAAAAATTCAATGTTATTTGCAATGTCAATGCTTAGATCTTAGGAAAAATGTTTCCCAAGTCTGAAAAAAGCCTCGTGTATCAGATCTGACCACATCATTTTCTCCATATAAAGAAATCAAGTCATATCACCTATCCAGTCATAAGATGGAGGACAATCTACAATTTCAACACAAAATCATGAACATCAACCATCTTTTTTGTCCTTTTTTTTCCACCCAATACAGTGATAATTCAGTCAGAGCTTAATTAACAAAAAAAATTAATCAACAAAAAAAGAAAAATCAGTAAAGTGCAATTGATGATGGGGAAATAGCCGAATTTAATCAGTGATAAAGTTTGCACGCAAGGTAGGTGATCCTTAAAAGTGGTTTAGGGTGAAATTACGTTAGAACATCATGGGAATGGGTTGGTGGGTTAAATTAGGCAAGAAGACCTGTTTTAATCACATTTCTATATAACAGTATTGTCCATATAATAACACATGAATGGAGTGGTGCTGTGTCCATATTGTTGGATATGAAAGAAGCATCCACCACATCCGTAATCCTAACTGAACCCCATCTTCAAAAGATCAAATCTAAGTTCTTGTCATTACTATGACCAGGTTTTACACACCAGTGAGAGCTGCAGCACTGGGATTCAGACAGCACAATACAAACCAAACTGAATTCCAGCTGAGAGTTTGGTGTACGAGCCGTGCACCACTAAACCACCACCACCAGGGGGAAATCTACATCTTTCTCTCTATAAACGATGACGCAGGAGTCATGGCCAATACATCAGGAATTGGAACATGGTGTGGGATGTTACCCCATCATCATCATCATCATCATCATCAACATCCAGTTATGAGTTCAAGTCTATGACACAATTGAAACCCACTAGAAAATGACAGAATCAATCAGATTAACCCGATTTTCTTGGGTTCATAACTCAGGAGTGTCAGGAATCATTTAATAAAAAAGGCATTTTATAATTAGAACAGGATTTCCTCATATATTTTTTCAAAAATTAAACAAAATATAACAAACACGTAAATAAATAATGTAATAAATATCCCAGTCATGGAAAAAAAAAAGAAATATCCTCATGTTTTTATTAGTTGACTTGTGAGTCACATTCTTGTGTGTCGAAATTCATCCCAAAATTATTTAATTCCCCGTGACGAATAAGTAAACAAATAAGAATTTTTTTTTTACTCAGCATTCCTCATATTTATTGAGATCCATTATATTTCCCAGGAAATGCAGTACCAATATTGAGTTTATGATGCAGGCCTAAATAATAGCAAACCAGAATCAAGAAGGTCTTTTAGATATTTGATTTAGTATTTGAAGTATTTTTACAGAAATCTTTTAAGCTCCATTTTCCACATAAAATCCTTCTCTTTGCTAGACAGCTTTTCTTTCATTTACTTACTCATCACTGCACATCCGGAAGTGTTTTATTCCTCTTACACCACAGCAGTTTTACAACACTAGGAACATGTTGTACATTTTATCCATTTATAGCTGCATTTAATGTTGATTTAAGTTAGCTTCCTGTTCTCATTTATGTTATAGCAGCGATAAACAGCTGTTCCCTTGCCAGGCTGTCTTTTCACACTGGAGACTCCTTCCATAAATGTTAAATAAACATCTCCTCACAGACAACTTCGCCATATCATCGATCCCAAAAAGCACTTTTTTAACACGGTTATCTGGAGCGTCAACCATACAAGTCCATGTGAATGAGCCGTTACTATAGAAACAATAAGATATTAATATACAAGTGCGTTAATATAAACTTGTGATTTGCAGCTGCAATACTGTCAGAGCTGCTCTTATAGAAAATTAATCAAACCTTCTGACCAATCAGACCTACAGCAGGTCCAAACTTTTGAACAGCACTGTAAATATCACGTATAAATATCCAGATTTAAATAAGTTTCAGAAGTTTTTTTTTTTGTAACTCTTCATAACTCCAAGAAAGACAAAGCGCTCACAGAATTACTTAAGCAGGAGGTAATTCATCACTGTCAGCTGCCAGACTGACTGTTTCTTTCTTAGATCCTTACGTAACTCGTTCCATGTTGCAGTCACTCCTATAAACCTGAGCAGAAACACATAGCACAAGAAGATCGACAAGCTTTTATTGAGTCTTGACTCGGTCTCGATAAAAGTGCCGATCCTGATTAAAGATTTAACAAGCTCTCAAAGCTGGAAGGATTTAATCCAAAGAGATTGGAGGTCTTCCAACTTGCCGAGACTGCCAAAGAGGAACAGTGCGATGGATTATGGGAGACATTTCTATGTTACTGCAAGACAGTAAAATGCATTAAAATAATAAAGTGTCGTGGAAATCAAATGCTGTAGAAATTCCAAAAAAGCAGTATTTTGGATGTTTATCAGGTGTTACACAGAATTCAGAACATGAATGAATCTACAGTGTATTCAGAAAGAATTCAGTTCTTTAGAGAAAACCTTTGTTTTCTTTTGTATTCTCACAAATAATCCTATCAGAATCTTCACATATGACAAAGAAGCTTGAGCTCAGATACTTCCCATTGTCACAAACTCTCAGATCTCCATGAACTCCAACTCCGAGAATCCCCGGCTGATCAACGGTATCTGCTTTCTTGGGCTTCCCATTTTGGATTGGTCATTTTGGCTCTACTGGATTCATGGTTTTTAATTTGTTGCCTGTTTTCCCACTTATTTCCTTGTATTTTGCCAGTGAAACCTGGCTTTCTATTTAACCTGCAGTCATCCAATAATGATCCTTTGAGATGTTTCTACAGCTTGATTAGTTCACTGTTGCTTTGAAAAAGCACACCTCTATATAAAGCCTCACAGCTGACAAACACCAAGCTACAGAGTCAAAGGAATTGTTGAAGCATAAACCTGGGATATTTTCTGCAGGTTTGAAGGTACTGAAGAACACAGCGGCTTCCATTATTCTTAAATAGAAGACGTTCTGAGCCATCAAGCCTTTTCTTAAAGCACACAGGAATATGGAACTTAGTCACGGAAGTGGCCAAGAAGCCAAAGTTCACTCTGATGGAACTCCGGAGGTCCTGCATGGAGATGTGAGAACCTGCCAGAAGGACAACCTTGTCTGCAGCACTCCACCAATCAGAGGCTTGCATGGTAGATAGGACGGATGGAAGCCACTCCTCAGGTTAAAGCCACATCATGGCTCATTGACAAAACACTTAGAGTACTCTCAGGCCACGAGGAACGAATCGAAAAAGAATCTGTGATCTGATGAAACCAATGCTGAACACTTTTGCCTGAATACCAGGCATTAAATCTCTACTGTGAAACATGGTGGTGGTGGCATCATGCTGTGGTGATGTTTTTCAGAAGCAGAGACTGCAGCAGATCAATGTACAGAGACTAAATTGAACAAGAAACATGCTCTAGGTCACTTAGGACATTAGAATCACCTTCCAACATGATACTGACCCAAAACATACAGCTATGAGTGACTTTAAGATCAGTATGTGAAGGTTTTATGAGCGGCCCAGCCAGAGACCCGATTAAAGATCTCTGGAGAGACCTGGCATTACAGCATCGTTCCTTCTCCACCCTGTGATAAGCTTGTGGCATCAACCCAAGAAGTCTTCAGACTGTAACAAACTGCTGAAAAAAATTATTTTAAAAATAAAAAAATTAAAAATTAAAAATAAATAATACCCAAACTACTGAGTAAATTATTATTATTTTTAAAAAAAAATTAATTTACAAAAGTTTTTAAAACCTTTTATGCATTTAAATTTTTTTTATTTTAAACAAACAAGCCAAAAAGAATAAGGAAAAAACAAGCATAATGCTTTCTGAATGCACGGTATGAACTCCAGGAAATCTGTTTTTTTTTTTTTTTTTTTTTTTTGATTAGTAACTAAAGAACACTTAATAAAGTGGCATTATTTTCATTGCACAAACCCAGCTGCGTTTAATTACTTGTTTGTGTTTGTAATATTTTAATATTGCATGCAAAGAGAATTCCAATATTAATCTGTTGCATTAAAACAAACCTCATCTATTATTAACTAGCTCTGTAATATGAAACACATTCGTTTAATGAAGTTTAAATAATCTGCATAGATTTACCTCCACAAGGGAAGAGACTAATGCAAATTGATTTGGCTCTTGTTGACATAACTGTTCTCATACTAACATTTGCAAGCATATTTTATTTTAAAAAAGCAATTAGAGTTTACTCGAAGCAATTAATTATTTAGGGGTTAATTCGGCATTCAGACTGGATTAAATTTCAATATTGAAAATCCACCTCATTATAATTTGTCTAAATATGAGAGTCGCATGTACAGAGGAGTTTATGAGAAGTATTTTGTAAAATATCATTTGCCAAAGAAATAGACAAGACACAGACAAGAAATAATGCGAGAAATAATAGTGAGAGGACGTGCATGGTTTGTAATTGAATTAAAAATAAATATTCGAAAAATCGCTTGTTTGCGTAACTAAACATCGAACAGTCGTTCAGCCATGTTTGGTGTCTTACGTTTGCTCATTTAGTTTTGTTTATGAGCTACAAGGCTAATTTTGCGAGTTTATAAAAAAGTAATTGAAGCTTATAGCTACTGAATGTCTAAAAAAGATGTTGTTTGGATCAATAATAAAATTTGTACATAAAAAATGACAAAATGTCACAAAAAAGCACAACAGTGGGGTGGTGTATGAAGCAGAGTTACTGTTACTACCCTACAGCTGATTATTTTCCTATAACAGCATGTCCTCAAAAGTATAAAACATGCTAATTTTATCTGTTTATAGTTGTGGAACATCCAAGAGACAAGTTAGTTCCTGTCCTCACTTATGTTATAGCAGCTATAAGCAGTCTTTCCCTCACTAGCCTCTCTTATTTCTCTTAATAAAACATAAAAATGCATCATGTCATGCATGTTAGAAAACCTGATACTGGAGACTCCTTCCATAACCGCTAATTAAATGCCTTCTCAATGTTTAATAGAGAAGTATAAACTCTTAAATTGAGTGAAAATAAAAATACAAATAATAAAAATAATTCACCAAGGAATGTAGGAAAACATTTGCTATGGCTAGCTACCAACATACCAACATACAGATTATTCCTAATCTCTCAAAAGTCAGCTAGCATGATAATAACTCGGCGATACACACTAGCAAATGCTAATCACTAGCTGCCACAGTTCAATGCAACAGATCTCGTTGTGGTCACGTGTCAAGAAGTTGCCGTACGATGTTACAAATATATTATTCTATTGAAAATGTAGCAAGTAGAGTTTTTTTTGTAACGTAGAACGTAAAAGTCAAAAGAATTAAGTAAAAAAAAAATTAAATAAATACAGGAACAGTGTGGCAGAGTGACAGCAAACAACGTGCCAAAGCAAGAAAGGCTTCAAAATGGCCGACAGATTTTAGCTTTGCGACTTTCCATTTTGTGCATTTTTTTGTGTCAAACTTCACATACACACACACACACACACACACACACACAATAAAATAAACAAGCGACCGTCAGACACCACATCTGTGCTAATTTTATGTTCAGACAAAACAAAGTCCTCGGTTTTGAAACAAAACTTAGAGATTAAGAAGAGTTTATTCGCCCTACACGTGGCAGCCACGAGGAACAGGGCGTGACCCATCATTTTTCAATTACAGCCCACAGCAGGGAAGGACGTCCATTACACAAGCAAAGTGTGTCTGAAACAGCTGTGGCGGGGATTAATCGAATAAAAGACAGATAGAAAAGGAGATTAAGTGTTTCCCCCCGTCTGTTTCACAGCACTCGACTTCTAGAATGTCACTCTGTTTTCTAAGGATTAGCGCCGTTTGACGTGATGTTAAGTGAAGGTCTGCTGGCGTGCACATTAGGAGAAACAAATTTAGTGCAAGACATAAGGGGAAATTGGTTTCCCGAGTGAAGGCTTTTAAATGAAACAGGAATACTGTTATTAAATGTAAGCAAGACAGGAGGAAGCAGACTACAGGGCCTTGCCACTGGGGTGCCACTTAGCCCTTATAACTTAAAAATTAAACTTCAAAAATCATTTTTTAACATTGAATGTAAGAAAATATGCATTTAACTACTCAGACAACACTATTTCATTTTTTTGTGAGGTTTCTTTTATGACAAATTGGATGTTGCTTTTAAATAAATAACACTATTCTTTAGCATAAAATTAGCTAATACACACAGTGTAGTTATCTAGCAGCTATGCTAATGACTTGAGGACATGCAATTTATTTACTTGAAAAAAAAAAAATATATATATATATATATATATATATATATATATATATATATATATATATATATATATATATATATATATATATATATGGTAATCCTTTCAAAGTAAACTCATCAGTAAATATCACAATATCATTAAAAATATAGTAAAGAGAATACTTTTCTTCTTCGCATGATCTTCAGGAAATCTGAGTGATGCAACTTCCTGTTGAACATTCCACAGGGACTATTTCATAGGGGTGAATTTATAGGAGTGAATAAACTACAATAGGCAAATTTTAATAACTTATAATGGACGAATCATGGAAAGGGACATTTCAAGATTGATGAGGATGTTCCAGGCATTAATGCAAAAATAATATGATTTCTAAAGTGTTTTAAGGATTAGATTTGAAGGTAAGGTGTAGATATGGTGTGCTAGAAGAGGCGTAAAAATGCTGTTTTACTAATGTTTTAAGTGATCGCTCTGAAGCATGCACATTTAAGACACTTTAGCTGTCATAAATATGTTTTTTTCAATTATTTATTTCATACAGATTTGGAAATTTAATATCAATGGCACCCCAATGTTTATAACCTGTCATATCATGTGTGATGATATTCTCAAATCCTAGCAGTCTTGTTAGTATTCTGTAAGAGTTCTCTTTTCTTCTGAGCCGTTTGACATTGCGTTTCAGAAAAAAGGTGACACCAAAATGCCACATGTCAGAAACTTCGACAGGAAAGCCGTCGTGAGGGGAAGTGACATGAGGGGAAGCTGAAGTGTCTCTGTCATCGCAGACTGACTTTATAAAGCCGCACACAGTAGATATTGTACATTTGATAGGCTAATTATGTGCCATGTTGGATGATACGTAATTGAACAGTGATGATTTTACTGTTCATTTGCACTGATTTAGCTAATTAAAGCTAAATAAAGGTAATTCTGATTTCTAAAATTTTTTACTATTTTTGGACAATTTCCTCCACCAGCCAGCTCTCATCTATCATACGACAGTTACTAACCCAGGAGCGTGAAGACTAACATGTGCTTCTTCGTGACACCTCAATATCTCTTCTAACTGCTGCTCATGCTGCATCACAGGGCTGTGTAACACACTCAGAGGACAGTGCTTTCTGCCCTCTTCCACATACATGAACTCGTGACTGACTGGTGTTGTTGCGATTGACAGGGTAGAGAGAATATGCCCCTCCCACCCAGAGAGCAGGGCCAATTTTGCAATCGCTGGTTGATAGGGCAAACGCTTTTCTGTTGTGCCACTCGATGGCTCAGCTAATTTTTAAATAATATTTTTTTCCAAAAAAAAAATTTTTTCCAGCTTTACCTCTGATGGTTACAATGCGCTGACACTGGAGACTCCTTCCATAAACGTTAAATAAACATCTCCTTAGACAAAACATCATCAGAGCTACATTTTTGTATATTGTTTTTCATTGTTAAAATCTGCTTGTTGTTAGTCTAAGGTTATGTAGCAAATCCACCATACAAAACTAAATTGTTACAATTAAAAAAAAAAAAAAAAATATATATATATATATATATATATATATATATATATATATATATATATATATATATATATAAAATCTGATTGGTGATTGATTTTATCATATATATATAAATCAACACCTTCTCACCAATCAGATTTTAGAATTCAACAGTGCTATGGTAAAATGTCATATAATATTCATATTCTGTATATTATTAATATTCTGTAAAACAGAAAACTGCCTTCGGACATAAAAAAAGGCTCTTTATTGATTTATTTAAAGCTCAGATCTTCAATCTTATCCGTGAAAGGGCTGGTGTGGCTGCAGGATTTTATTCCAAACAGGAGTCACACATAATTCTTCTTGTTTAATTAGTCATTCTTGGATATTAGGTGTGTCTCCTATGTCAGTTGAATAAACAAAAAATAAAAAAAACGTGCAGCCACACCGGCTCTTTGTGGATAAGATTGAAGATCGCGGGCTTAATCTATTCATTTAATGTTCATTTGTTTGTTTTGCTTCTTTTCATGTATGAGCCGTATATATTACATTATTATGATCGATTGATATATATATATATATATATATATATATATATATATATATATATATATATACACACACACACACACATTAGGAATAATCAGGACATTCAATCAAATTTTTAGTGACTCTGTGGTGATTTCAAAAGCGCAGCGCCGCCTGACACGTGGCATAAATCTGCAACTCCCACTGAACTAATTCACACTCCATTCAGTGATGCACATTATAAACTATATTTATGGAAGCAGTCACAGAAAAGCCTGTCTGATGGCAGGTTTGTGTGTGTGTGTGTGTGTAAACAAGAGACAAAGTTAACATGACATCATTGTAGTGGGTTTCATCAACAGTGATGACGGTTCTAATACAATACATTAGAGATATATCCATAGAGCAAGAATTATATTGTCCTCTTAGAATTCCTAAGAAGTAAGCAATTAACATATGAAAATAAGAAAAATAAGAAAATGATCAGTCTGATGTGAAGGAGTTACTGTTACCACCCCAAACCTGATTATTTTCCTATGACAGAACTTCCTGAAGTGTTTTATTCCTCTTATATCAAAGCCCAAAATGACATTTTTTTATTTATTAAGGAATGAAACATTATACTTTTTTTTTAGTTTACAGTTTTGGGAGTTTACACACATCTGTATTATTCCGCTGATTATGAGCTAAGCAATGGTCACGATTACTCCAAGCTCTTTCAAATAGGGAACCATGAAAATTAGAAAAGATATAAAAAAAAAAAAAACATTAAAAAGGGCATACAAACAACTTACTAGCCTAATTTGGTCTGAATTGGAAAAAAGAGTGGAATAAGAGCAATACCTCTTCATTCACCGGCAAACAGCGCGTTACTAAACATGCTAACTATATTAGCTGTTACGCCGAGCAGACGGCTAATGGAGCTTCTAGACTAGCTGCTAGTTTCCAGGCTCAACAAATGTATTTATTCAAACTTCTCCTTGTGTTGTAAAAGCAATAGGACACACAAGCTTGTGTGTTATCGTGAATAACATTGGCTGAAGATCTACAGCTATAATGTTCTTCGTGATCATTTGTTTATTGCTTAAATATTATACTGTATGCTGTATACAGAATGGTAATAAATTGTCAGATATTCTGACACTGATGCACCATGGAGACTTTATAATAATAAACTACACGCTTCACATCAATGTAGACTATTTTGTAGCGCTGTCTAATGTAACGCTGTCTGACAAATCTACAGTGATAAACTTCCGCTGAGTTAATTCGCCGAAGTTCGATGCTCATTGTAAAAGTCAATTTAACAATCTCATTCCAAATTTAGTTCATTTTGGCTCATTGTTCTCCCTGAGCTGAGTAAAGTCCTTTTGTCTAAAACCTGGTTCTGATCCCACTGTGAGATAGCACAGCCCGTTCTCCATCATCCCCCTGGCATCCCACTGCTACTTACCGGGTTTGTCAAAGAGTGCAGCACAGCCTCCCCTGGGCTCAGGCGAGCGGCTAGGCGCCTGTCATATCACTCCGAAACTGACTGCTGCTTCTCCTCGCGCTGATGGAAACTCGTCTGCCGTGAATGATGGGGGATCTGTTATCAAAAATACACGGCAGGTACAATCCTCTCTCTCTGGAAATAAAGGTTATCCCTGAAGTCTTTCTGGTGATACACCGTCATCTTTGCAAGGCACGGTGTGTGGGAAAGGGTAAAAATCTTCTGCCTTGATTGACAGGTGAGATCAGGCATTGTGACAGAGAGTTGCCTGAGGTCTAAAATTGCACTGGGGGTCTGAATTAACAACTTTGGGGGAACAATTTCTAGAAAATGAACTCAATGAAGAGTTTTCTATGTGGAAGTCCTACTCTAACTCAGTATTCGCACTTGTTTGATTAAGAATTACTTACTGATACTGCCACCATAAAACCCCCTCTCTATAAAACTCTAACAGGGAACATGGGATATAAACTTGAGAAGTTCAGAAATGCATGAATACAACTAGCAAGACTTCGCAACAGAAACAGCTATAAATGGTATAAAGAAAAAAAAACAATTAAGGGTTAATACAAAAGAGGTGAACACAGTCAGATAACAAACCAATGACAGGACAGGGACAGCGACAGGACTAGAACCAAAACAAAGGCAAACATGAATGAAAGCACCTGTGATCAGTGTTCAGCATGCTCTGAACCACGCTGAGGGGAATGTGTGATGCAAAAATCTTCATTGATACATATGATAGGTGCTATATCTTATTATTTTTATGCTTTGACGTGATTGGCTATGACACTCTGACTGTGGTCTACGAAATTCATCAAATAGTTTTTACTTTGAAAATGATGTCTATATATATTTTTAATAAATAGTTTTCTGGCTTGTCCTACACCCACAGGCCAATTCCTTGACATTCCACAAGACATTAATATTCATAAAGCAGGCACCCAATGATACAAGCAAGATATTTTACCGAAATTAGTTTTTTTTATGACCCGGTTTCAAAAAATTGAGCAAGATTTTTTTCATTACTATTTAATGCTGTGAAAGCAAGAAATTAATCAGCTGGACACAGTTGTACTGCCTGGTGTGTGTGTGTGTGTGTGTGTGTGTGTGGGTAGGTGGGTGTGGGTGTGTTTTCTTACTGCTATCCTCAGATAAATGAGCTATTCTGTAAGTATGAGGAGTCAGAAAACAGTTCAGTGCTCACTGAAAAAACTTTCCCCAGAGATTACGGAGAGTTTTATGATTGAGAAACAAATTACAGGAGATAGTTTGTACCAAAAATGTCTCATTTTTCTCACCTATTTCTAATAATTTTTCATTTTACGTCACGTGATCAAACTACAGACCTCATATATCGTCCCTAGTAAACTAAATCATGTTGAAAATAGTAAACTGAAATAGTAAAGGCAAATCATGGATAGAATATGGATATGGATGGATTGGGAAACGGAAGTAGAAAGGTGTCATGGCAGGGCTTAAAACGTTTTATGAATCTTCTGGTTCTTTACAACAAAACTTGGAAACAATTTTACATCCTTGTCTTACACTATCTTAAGAAAAAATAGGCACATAAAATCTCATCATGAAAATCAATGACTATCGATGTTGTTCTGTATTATTTGTTACTTTTTGGTTCTTATCCTCATTTATTTGTCTTTGTATTGCTTCCTGCATTGTCTTTATTTTCTTTAGAAAGGATGAAATAATGATAAAAAGTATACAACGTACAGAAGTATTACAAACATAGTTATACCTAGTCTTATTTCTATTAAAAACCAAAAAATGCTATTTATTATACATTCCACTAACTTTCCACAGTCTCTTTATAAACCCCTAGAGATGCCGTAAAAAGAAAGTGTCTCTCTGCTGTACTAAAAATGAAAAAGAAAAAAAATTAGCCTGTTGGAAAGCCGTCAAACTTGATGGAAAAGATAAAAAAAAAACTGTATAATTGAAACTGCTGTCATCTTTATGTCTAATAGCCCAATATCCTAGACTCCAGTTTTTATTTTCTCCTTTTCACAAATGCTGATTACTCCTGTGTGAGCATAGCTAGTCCTCTAAAAACGTTTGGCACCTGACAGAATCGAAGCCTCCTTATATATGTCAGTAATGAGGCATTAACTAAGCGACACTAAGAGGGTGAAGAAGGGATTAATTTGACACTTAGAAAAAAAGGAGAGAGAAAAGTAGAGATTTTCTCCTGCCATAACCAAGAGAGAAAGTCGAGGCGAAGGTACAAACGAACTGGCTAAGATTTCAAATGTTTCATTAAAAATGCTGCCAGGGCTTCGGAGCGTTCACCGAGGAGGCTTGTGCTTAACTTCCTGGCATTGCTAATAGATTTTTAGCCCCGAGAGGCCGCAGAGATTCAGCCTGCTTATCTGCTCTGCCTGTTTCCAATTTTCCAGCAGCACTTGCTCCTGTCGGTTCGCCTCCTTTCTGTCACGGATAACAAGTGTAAACTTATCCTGTACCTCGACAGGACCGCACAATGAGGAATTGGAACCCAAAAGGATGTGTTTGCACTTTTGGAGATGCACTATAGAAAAGTTAGGACCCTTTTAAAATAGAATTAAAAACATTCATATAACAAAGACAAATCTTCAGTTAGGAAATGTTTAACTATTTGATAATTAATTGATGTGACTGTTACATAGTAGACATGACAATTCATTACCTAGACATAAACCAAACACAAAATGAAACACAATAAACACAAAACTAGGTTACGGCTAGTTATAAATAAAAGCAAATAGTGTGATAATGCGAAATAATGATGTATGATAAACCAGGATACAAACGCACTAAGGTTTTTTTTAATAAACGAAAGAACTATAGCAAGAAGCATGAACATGTGATAACCAAGAACATTAACTGGAAATATAGTACATACACAGCATGATTAAATCAAAACATAACACAAGTGGTACCCTTTTCTGGAAGCTAAGAACTCTTAAATATCCAATGAACCCTTGAAGAACCATGTCCATGTATTAACCAGGTAAGTGTGTGGAAGAAACTCCAAATTATTGATCTTACAGTTTTCTTCTTAATATCTAAAACTTATCAAATATTTAACATTTAGCTATCATGGTACTTGGTGCACTCCACAAAGAGGGTTCATTAATGGCTCATTGGATATTTCAGGATTCTTTCACTTAGGTGGTATTAAGAAGAAGATACTTACCAAGAATTTGGAGAAAAGGGGGTTCTTCAAGGCTTCTTTAAGTGTTCATTGGGGGGGAATTAAGGGTTCATAGCTGCCATGAAAAGGCGGACCACCAAGGAACACTCAGTGGAGAGTTCCTTAAAAGAAAGGATTAGTTTTTAAAGAACCCTACAACAAACTGCTTCTGATCAGAAAGGATACCAATAAGAAATAGAAGTTACCAACCCTTAATTGAAGAACCCTTGAAGATCTCCTTTTGTAGTGTGTGGTACAAACTCCAGATTATTGAAACTTATCTTCCTCTTAACACCTACAGCACTTGTTATTTCTCAAAGGGTTCTTGAAGGGTTCTTTAAGGTTCCATTGGGTAATGAAGGGTTCTTGGCCTCCTAAGAGGGACCTACTTGGAATCCTTTTTGATGGAGAAACACTCTGTTTAAAGGTTTCCTCAGAGGCACAACCTTAAGGGTTCAAAATGTTCAATTTGTGAAATTTTATCCATTCCCCAATCCCACAAGAAAATATTGGGATGGAAGACACAGGATGAGATTGGAATATTATGGATGTAACCCTGAAATGCATATTGGACACCATTTTCCCACTCTTCTCTGGAAGATGCTTTACATCACAGAACCTCACACTTAAGAACACATTTATCCATCTTGAAACTTACTGAATCGTCTCCACCCCATGGATTTTTGGTAAGCTCTGCCTAGGTAGGAGGAGCTGGATCAGGTCTGACTCCATATCCCAGGCAGGAGAAGCTACATCAGGTGTGACTCTTCCCCCCCCCAAGTAGGGGAAGTTGGATCAGGTCTGGCTGCACCCTTGAGGTGAGTGGGGCTGGATCAGGTCCATCTCCACCCCCTGGACCTTTGGTACTGCAACGAGAGGTGCTAGCTCAAAATCTTCTTAGATGTAGCAACAGTAGGATCCATCCTGAGACCATGTTTAAAATTAGTCTGGACAGTTGGACATATGCTTCTTTCTCTTTCAAAGATGTGTTTTAAAAAATGTATAAACATCTCCACATCTGCAGTGCTGCGTGGCAGTTGGGAAAAATATGAATCGGAGTGTTGATGAAAGATCAGGATCTGCAGGAGATGCCTCCATAACTCATTATGACAGAACTTTAATGATGCCACAGAACAGCAGGAGGCTGAAAGAGAGACACTCAGCTAATCCTGGAGTTTAGCTGGAGCTCACTCTGAGTTTGGCTTGATAAAAACCTGAAATACGCAACACAGTTCTGATGTCATTCCGTGTAATTCCTCAAACAAAAAGCTAAATTTAGATGGAGAGCAGCCTGATATACAGTTTGCTTGAGGTTCATAGTGAATATGTTTGATGTGCGCTTAGATGAGGCAGGATGCATGGGTGTAATCTCAGCATGGTACTTATTAGGTATCGTTGTCAATGTTCACAATTGTAAACTGGGAAAACAGGCATGGGTGAAGACCAGGAAAAATAAATTCAATTCAATTCAATTTGTATAGCACTTTTAACAATGGACATTGTCACAAAGCAGCTTTACAGAAATGAGTCGCAAGACTTATAAACACATGAGAAAATTCATCAAGACTTTGAAACAGAAACATCAGAGTTTAAATAAACAAACTAATCAAGGCTAAGACATGGAACAGGTGAACACAGTCAGGTAACACATCACTGACAGGACAGAGGTTGAGACCACAGTGCTTATTGCATCATTACATAATGTTGTTACAACATTTTTAGAAATTTCTATTAATTGTGTATTTATAATTAGGACAACAATTACAAAATGCATAATTCTATGAATCTATTAATCAATAATTAACACTTAAAATCTAAAACAAATGGAGGCAGGATAGTCTGATATATATTTCAATTTAATCAAATTCTTAAAAAGCATAAAATGCATTTCTGGTAAGTGATAGGATTATTTAAATAATAAATTACAGGATTCAACAAATAATGAAATCTTTATCATGAGCTCAGATTTTTTTGGACCCCACAATAAATCAGGCAATATCACAGAGAGAAGATGATCCGATATACTCCGAGTCCAACAGATGTAGCCACGCCGCTGATGCAATTTCAGCCGACCTTTTCCAGTTACAGAAAGAAACACAGAAGATGGCGTGTATTGATTCATTTTCGGATTGAGGCAGGGGGCCTTAGAGCTCAATCAACAGGTTTCGCCTGGAAAAAAAAAAACAGACGGAAAATAAAATCTGACCCACTGAAGGATGCGTGCTCCACCTGTCAGTCAGCATTCGCCACTTTATAGACACACACACACTGGCTGGTGAGAAGGAAGGTGAGAAAGGCAAGGATTTGTGTTGTAAACATTTGAAGTTGTTCTAATAATTCCATGCAGCATATTAAGTTAGTGCACCGCAGTACAAATTAATCTCTGTTCATTAAATTGGCTGCCAGACACAGACAGACACCAGTGTGGGATTTCTTCTGTCTGAGCCATTAGTCTGCATAAAGAATTAAAACAAAGCCCACTGTCTGAGGGCACTGCGTTCATTCAGATTCAACTATGTCCTTTGCCAGTTGCTTTTTTTTGTCTTATTCCACAGTGCTATTGAATTCTCTATTCTGATTGGTCAGAAGGTGTGGATGGACAGCTCTGACAGTAGTGCAGCTGCGAATCACATGTTTATATTAATGCACTCATTCTAATACATTATCGTTTCTATAGTAACAGCTCATTCACAGGGACTTGTACGGCAGACGATTTAAAAAGTCAATGATATGGGGAAGGAGTCTCCAGTGTCAACGCTTTGTGACAGTCAGAAGTAAGCTTTAAGTTTAACTTTACGTTTTCTGACACTCTTCAGGACTGAGGTGTTTACACTTTGCGTTGTCTTGGTAACATGACAAACACTGATACTGGAGACTCCTTCCGTAAATGTTAAACAAACATCTTACAGAAAACATCTTGCTTATCCTAATGAGCTGTTACTATAGAAACAACAACATATTAAAACAAGTGCATTAATATACAGTAAACCTGCTGTCAGAGCTGCTGTTATAGAAAATTAATCAACAACGTCTGACCAATCAGAATCGAGAGTTCAGTAGAGCTGTGGTACAGTAAGTAAACAGCACACTCAGTTTTAAAGGATGTGTGAGGAACTGATTTGACTGGATGTCACCTAAGTAATAATGTATTCACTGTAACCCCACCTTTGTTTTTTTTTTTTTTTTACAATTATGCAGATCTTAAGAATTTATCAGCCATGCCTATGTGCAGTAATAGCATGATTATGACAAAACAGAGCATAGGGAGTGCGACAAAGAAGCTTTTATTTCATTATTACATTTTTTTGAACCAGACCAAGCTGCTTTAGCTGATTAGTAAATTTAGCTGAAGGACAGTGATCCATCAGCCTACCTGTCTGCCTTGTCAATACCCCTGGAGCACACATTCACACACTTTCATAATCCAGTCACGGATCTGAAGCAGGAGTTGCTGGAGTGTTTTTGGCAGCAGGATCGGGAGCTGCCTCAGCCTGGAGACGCTTTCACACCTCAGTGATTAGCATGCTGCCTTTTCATTACATTCTCTGGCCTGGAGTTGGAGCGCAGTTCTTGCCTTTATCCTCTTTTATTGGTCTCCGTCTGGCTTCTTTAATTACAGCGCAAGCTGAGCAGAAGCCGATTAGATGCTGATGGGAGAACGCTGAGCTGTGTGAGCAGCATATGGGAGCTGTGCATTAGCGTGAACCGGGGGGAATTTAGTCGGAAAAGCGTGGTGTTTCTTCTTTCTCCGAAATGTCATTGATCTCCGCAAAAGGCAACAAAAACAACACTTTTAAAGAATCTGCTAGTTTCCTACCGAGCAGCTAGCATTGGCAGAGCTATTTAAGCAATTTCCTTGTTTTTTCTTGGATTGTTCATCATTTAAAATACGCATGAACCCCTACTGAGGTCAAACTTAAAACTTTAAACATTTAAATGTGGATTTTTTCCCCTTCGAACAATAATGATTTAGCCGCTAATCTTGATTACACACCTTTTATTCATGTTTATTGTACGTGGAACATCCACTATACGATAAAATGAATCAATGCCTTCTGACCAATCAGATTTGAGGATTCAAAAGCAGTAGGGAATAATGATTTTCCAATGAGGTAATATACACTGTTGGTTTTTATTTTGATCTCTACACCATTCCTGCTGTATTCTCGCTGCACAGTTACTGTGTTGGCGCTGAAACATACTGTTCCAGTATAGGAGCATGTGGGTTACACAGGTGGCCAGGCCTCAGTGCCTCCTACACAGGACGTGGGCATCGTCATGGGCTGAGCTCATGGACACTGCCGTTAGTGACATGTGTGAACCCAGAAAGCCATCTGGTCTTCCCACGGGACGCATCATTGCACTTCTGACCTCATTTCCAGCGCATCCACTCAGTTACTTGTTTACTATGTGTTTAAACTGCCGGCTCCGTGCAGGGTCATGATTTTAAATTTAAAGGTGATGTCTGTAATTTCTGAACATGTTCCTTGAATTTTTTTAAAACGGTTCTCAGTTTAACATTTGGAGAGTTTCAAATCAATGATGTTTTAACCTTTTAACATATTAATAAAATTTATAAATAATGTTTTTTTTAAGTTTTACCATTTTTCCCCAACATTCTTGACATTGAACCTTTTAGCCTTTAAAACATTTAACCGTTTAATGTTTTAACATTTTAAATTCAATAACAACAAAACATTGTAGTCTCACATAATCAGGTCTTTTAATGTATTTAGCATGTAATCAGCTCTGTAAGTGTGTTTAGCAGTCAAGTCAAAACAAAGTTCGTCTACCCTTCTAGCTGCGATTGTAATTCACCTCGCAGGCAGCAGAGGGCTCTGAAAGTAATAAACCACTCCTTTAATCAGGCCAAAGAAGTTCAAGGAAGTGTACTGTAGCTATGTGGAAGGCCAACTTTGTTACGTCTGAGTGACACTGAACCTGAGTGACTGTATAATTTATCACAGAGGATTTACTACACACTACTGCACCCTTGATCCACTCATGGGAAACTAATAACAGCCGAGCGTTTGCTTGTTGTTCAGTTTGCCCGTGATATTTGTCTCGCTGGAAATGGGACAGATTTGGAATAGCAGCAATAGATAATGTCCTCTAACTGAGTCAATCCAGCAGGTGTTTAATATCGCGAGCCAATATGGTGGCCACTATGTGCGTACTTCAGGCTGCCAGGTGGCCCATGTCACATTTCACCACCTGCAGCTCTGAGCCAAGCAGATGCTTCCTGCCGAGGGGGGCCTTGAGGATGAGTTTGCATGGCTGTGTGTATATGTGGAAGTTGGCGTATAAGCACATTTGCTGAGATAATAATCTCCTCTGAATGACACGCGCTAGGTGTTAACGTCGGCTTTGCCGGAGTCAAGGTGAGTGTTTCATTAAGTCTTGGTGTCAGTAGGCAGAGCTGAGTCATCTGCTAGTTTATTTGCTACCAGCGTTATTGGAACTCGGTCTGTGTCAGGTGCGGCGGAAACGGTATAGCAGCGTCTGGAAAACTTGCCGAAAGAATATATTAAAAGATGCTTCTTAAAAATAAAACTATTTTTGGTGATGTCAGTCGAGTCCCATTTCAGAGGCGATAAATCATCAGATTCATCTGTTTAGCTTGACATCGAAATTCACTTATACTCTACATAAATGATAAAACACTTTCTGTCATGCTGTTATTGGAAAATAACTAACGATGTGGTGGTGTGATAAAGTGGAAGACTTTTACTCCTACACCAAGTTGTCAACAATTCCAATTTTTAATTTATTAATGCGTGACATCATTTTTATCCATTTATAGCTACATTTAATGTCATGGAACAAGAACAAGTTAGCTCCTGCTATCACTTTTATACTGTATACTTATCACATGTTATACTGTGGCAGCTACATACAGTCTCTCTGTTTTGCTCTGTTAAAATTACTAGGACAAAAAAAGAGAGAAACTGCAAAGGTGTGCTGAAGACTTTGCTGTTACAAAGCACTGACATTTGAGACTCTTTCCATATGTTTCCACAAAAATTTAATGTTTAAACATTTACCTTGTTCTTTGATCAAAAATAAAAAAAAATGTAAGTGCTGGCAAATTGCCTTCGTAAAAGTGAATATACTTCAGATTATACTGTTTATTTTCCTATAACATGAAGAATGAAGAAATCCTAAAGTCCCTCTAGAATAACGCTTACTCACGAGTCGTCTGGAAAATCACTGCCTGACCGATCCGGTGTCAGTTTCAGGTTGGAGTTATGACGCAGTGGCTGATGATCAGTGAGCTGATGAGAAGAGCTTGGGACCTTAACGAGCCCTTGTGTCTTTCTCATCGATCCATTTGGCAGACTTTAACAGAATACACCAGCAGTTTGGATCCTAATCTCTTTCTACAGCATCTGTAGTATTATCCCTGTAGTAACCATGACAACTACAGCTAGGATCACATTTAGGACAATAGCTATTAAAGAAGCACAATTCCTATATTGTTTTATTTTTAATTTTTTTAAAAAATCTTATCTTAACTCCAGATAGCAAAAGAGGATCACCCTAATGCCCCTAAAAAATGTCCTAAACCTAATGGTGGCTTAACTTCTGCTAGATTTTTGTTTATCAGAAGATAAAATATTTTTGTTGCTCTTAGGCACAATATTAGCTTGCTTACTAAAATTAACATTAACATATTGGCATAGCATAATGGCTGTAAAAAAAAAAAAAAGTTTTGATTTTACGGAAAAAAAATTTAAATGTAACTCTAAATGGATAAAAAATTACATCATTTTTTACTAAATAAAAAATTGTAATCCTTGGAAATTTGTTATTAGAGGAATAGTAACTCTTCTTCATCTCACCACCCTGTCGTTGATCATTTTTCTATAACAGCATGACACTGATTGTTTTATTCCTTACATAAAATATTAAAACATTTGATATAAATAGAGAAAAAGATATTATTCCTAATTTAAGATTTTTTAAAAATGCCACATTTTTTAAAACTCCCAGCCAATCAGAGCGTAAGTTGTTTGCCAGGCAACTTTAAAAACAAACATGGAGGACAAAGTGCCATTTTTAAGTGAATATAAGGACTTTACGACGTGTTGAATCAAAAATACTTCATTGCTAATATCCCAAAGTTGTTGGAATGTAACTACAAATAAGAACAATCAGCAGTAATGTGACCTGATGTGACGTCTCGCTTTAAATGCAGCTGCATACAGTCAGGAAAGGAAGCTAGGCTAGTTAGTTAGCGGATTCTAGCTAGGACTGAAGAGCGTTGTTATGGTTACAGTGCCGATTTTTTTCATATCTGCACAAAAAGTTGTTTAAAACCACAACATTCGCTGCTGAGCTTCAGTGACTGCGCTTAGACAGTTTTCCGTTCTGTTCAACACAGGGAAACGTGTCGAAACTGTTGTTCACGATAATCAAGGACACAGTGACGAGACGTCAGGTAGAAAAATGAGTGAGTGAGAATTCCTTTTCAGGTGCTGTCACGGCAATCATTTAAGAACAACGTCTCCTCGGTTGTATTGGTATCATTTATGTGATTTAGCTTATCTCCGGGCGCTATGATAAAGACATACTTCACGTATCATGTCAGTTTTGTTAAATGATGTGACGTATCTATCAAAGCGATAACATCTGCCCATGATACGATGCTGCAAGCGAATCACATGACTCTAACAAGACTCTACTGGCAATATGTTCTCATCTCGTCTCATCCCTTTTTTTTTTTTAAACCTCTGCCTCACCTGATCCATTCCCGAACCCATAAACCCTGCTGAATGAATTCCAGCATTATTTAATGCCTGCCGTGAACGAACGCCTTTTAGCTGGATAATATATAGTAAACAAAGTGTTGAATCATACGTTTTAACGTGAAACACATTAAAAATTAAATATTGATCCTCTCCCTGCTTTCAGTGTCATATTGCCCAGGTTTTTTTTTGTTGTTGTTTCTTGAGGTCATCTGTCTGGGCCCGGTGCCCATCGATCAGCCTTTACAAGCAGCACTCCAGGTCAAGGCTGACGAGCAAGGCCGCTTGGCATTCTCGTGAGACATCAGAAGACTTGTAAAGATTTCTGGTTAAGCCTCAGCCGAGCAGAGGAAACTGTAATTGGAACTGACAAGATGGCCAGATATCGCTGTGATCATACGGAGGAAGCGGAGATTAAAGGGAGAAGACTCTAAAATGTGGTTCGTTCTCATCAATAAGACTTTCTACAGAAAGTTTTACAGCTGTGGTTTTTTTTCCTCAGCTAACAAGTTTCGATTAGCAGAACATTTTTCTGAGTTTTTCCTCAATTTGGAATTTTTTTTATGCCATTCCCTGGATTGCTGTCAAATTGTGTTTTTGTTCTTTGATTTTTTTTTTCTTTTCTCTACCACTTCTTTCCTTCTCTTTTTTTTCTCTTGTTCTCCTTGGAGTGCTGTTAATAGTCCAGAGAAATATAACTTTATAAACTGCAAAACAAAGACGTTATTGTCCTCAAAAGAAGGGTGGCGAGTGGGCTAATAAATAAATAAATAAATAAATAAATAAATAAATAAACCTTTACTACATTACCTGTTTTCGAAACACTGAGTAAATATTATTTTTTAGAATTTTATATAAAGTGAAAATGGCCATAATACACATTCATAAATTTAATTGGAAAAATAATCCAACTAAATTACAGAGCTCTAACCTCAGAACTTGTAGATAAATATAGACACAAACAGTGCAGTTTAAATTAAAAACTTTTTTGTAAATTTTTTCAAAATTGAGAATATATATCTAATAGCCACATATCCTTGTCTAGCTTGCATTTTACTACCGTAAAGGCAGATAACGATGCATGACGAGTCTTCAGTGCATTTCTTACAGCATTTTATTAGACATTAATGAGCCTTAATACATGTGTTAGTACATTACAAAGAATTCTAAGCACAGTTGTAATGATTTATGAATATGATACAATCCACGTGCTACCAATCCATGAAATAAAGAGCTCCTAAAACATCCAGAACAACAAGAGCAGAGACACATTCAATCTCAGTGCAATGAATAAAACATGGCTTACTGAAGCAAATTAAAGTCAAAAAGAAGTCTCAAGCATAAAGCTGGGGGAAAAAAAAAGATTTGATACATGACTCCGGGGTGGGATTTGGCCTGCGATCCCAGGCACTTTCATTACAAAGTAAAATCAGAGAGTGTTTAGGCACAACTGCTTCAAATGTCAATTAGTGTTGGGGAGACATTAAGGCTAACAGGAATGCATATGCAGAGACGCCTAAAAGGTTTTTTGATTTTTTATTTAGTCCTGCCAACAATTTTTTTTTACATTTGCATACATACAGATATGTACCAATGCACGATAAATGCAGAAAGTTTTATAGTGTCAAACTTGTTTGCTTTACACTTGAATCCTGCATCATAAGACTTGCATAAGCAGGTCATAAACATCCTTTTTGCATGTTTTTATATCTTTTATTATACATCTTAGGACACAATTTAATCGGAACGCTTGAGGAAATAAGTGTTACGTCTGCTTTTGACTGCCAAACGTTGTAAAGTAGGCATAACGTGCACTCATCAGTGGCCATTTTATTAGGAACACCAGACTAATACTGGATAGGACCCCGCTTTGCTCTCAGAAAAACCTCAGTTCTTCATGGCACGGATTCCACAAGGTATTTGAAACATTCCTTTGACAGTCTGGTCGGTGTTGACATGACTGATTGTGATCACATACTTGCTACAGATTTGTCAGCTGCACATTTATGCAGCGAATGCAACAATACTTAGGCTATGGCATTCAAATGATGCCCAATTGATTGTACTGGGAAAACATTCCCCACAGCATTACTCCACCACCACCAGCCTGAAGTCTTGACAAATGGCAGGTTCATGGATTCATGCCGTCGACACGAAATTCTGACCCTAAAGCCAAAATGCTGCAGCAGACATCCATCAGAGTAGTTGATATTTTTTCCAGTCTTCAACTGTCCAGTTTGGGTGTTCCTGTGCCCACAATAGCCTCACATTCCTGTTCTTTGCTGACAGAAGTGGAACCTGGTGATCTCTTTTGCTGTTATAGCCCATCCATCTCAAGGTCCAGCATGCTGTGTAAATTGAGATGCTTTTCTGCTCACAACGGTTGTAAAGAGTGATTATTTGAGTAGCCATAGCCTTCCAGTCTGGCCATTCTCTTATCAACAAGGCTTACCGGATGTTTTCTTATGCACCATTCTGTGCAAACTTTAAAGACTGTTGTTGTCATGTAATCCCCCCTCTTGCGCATAAGACATACTAACGAGCATACAGACGTTACACGTTTATGACATGGCTATGTCAGCCTTATGATGCTGCGTTCCCATGTTACAAAACTCTCACTAAAATCATAGAAATAATGGTAGATAGTATTAAAGATAAACCAATCAGACAGACTGAGCTTTTTTTTCATCCTAGTCTGGTTGTGTAAATCAGTGGATGGTGTTGTAATGGGCTTGTTGGGCTGGCCGGAGGAAAAGAGGAGATTTACACCCGCTCTCCTCCACCCTGATGGATGTCTCAGAGTGTTTGTTCGTCCGGCTCTCCTTGCACTATTTCAGAGACAAATATGAGCTCCTGGCAGCTAATTCTCTCATGCCACGCCTGATACGCAGGGCTATAAAGCAGTGAGGCCTGGCGAGATGCGGCGTGTGCGAGGTGGGTGATATGTGTCGGAGTTATATAGACGCCTTCTTGAGAACTACAACGTGGAAAATGGAAATTTGATTATCTGCAAGCTGTAAAGCTGCAAACGCGTCAGCTGTGACAGAATCATAGCATTCTTCAGACAGCCTGTTATAGCAAGTGCTTATATTCCCGGGTCATATTTGTTTTTTAAAATTTCACACACAGATAACTTTATAGACTGCACTGAGCAGTAATATTACTAATATTACTGCATAACAAATCAACTCAAAGAGTGACCTCGCATGAGTCAGCATTAAGAAATGAATAATACCTCTGTCTGAAGCTTAATGCTTAATTGTCATAATTACACAGGTATAGAACTACTGGAAGGTTGGTGTGCTATTATATCACAGCACTGCTGATATAATTCTCCAATCTGATTGGTCAGAAGGTGTTAGTCCTTACTTAGCCTACATTATATCGTACGGCTGGCGCTGTGCTTACACAAGCAATTTCCATCAAAATAAAATTAACATGAAGCTCCCTCATCCATCAGAGCAGACAGATTCACTGACAATATTACACAATTGCCTCATCCACCATATGGAGCCATCCAAATAAAGACACATCTGGATTTCTGATGAAGGAACAGACTGAAGTTAGAAAGCAGCAATCAGAGGATGGGTTAAATGGATCAGCCGAGGCTTCAGCAGAGGAGTGAGTGTCTGAGCTCAAGTCATGGCTCATGTCAGAGCCGGATTTATCCCTCTAACTTTTCTTTTAAAGAGAGTGAAACTGACACGCAAGCAGCTGTCGGCACCTCTGCTTCAATCCACCGGGGTTATTAAAGGAGACAAGACAGCAGCTGTTCTCCTCACCACTGTCCGCTCCTCTTTTCTTCTTTCCTCTTCTTCGTCTTTCCTTCTCACTGTCCTCTCTCTTATCTTTTCTTCTTCTCTTTCCTCTCATACTTCCTCTTCTCTCATCACCTCTATTTTGATCTCCTTTCTTCATTTCTGTTCTTTCCTCTCTGCTTTCACCTTCCATGTGATATATATTAGCAGCATATAAAAAAAAAAGCAACAGGAAGATCACAACATGAACATCCCTTTTATGAGCGATCACTTATGCTTGACCACTCTGCCAGCCTGGATCACACAGCCAATGATGCTCAGAATCAGAAAAATAAAGCCAATGAGCCTCAAAATATGAGTCATGAAGCCAACAATTCAAAATCATTCAGACAATTAACTGATTAACTTGAATTACAGAAACTATGAGCATCTAAATCTGAATAATAAAGCCACCGAGCTCAAAAATGAACCATGAAGCCAACAAGCCACTAAATCAGAATCACTGAGCCAGTTAACTGATGAATTTGAAATAAAGAAGCAATGAGCCTCTGAATCCAAACCATAAAGCCAATGGTCCTCTGAATCTAGATCACAGCGCCAATGAGCATCTAAATCTGAATTATAGAGCCGGTAACCCTCTTAATCTTAATCACAGAGCCAATGAGCCTCTGAATCTGAATGATAAAGCCAGTGAGCCTCTGAATCTTAATCATAGAATTAACTCTGAATCTGAATCACAGAGCCAATATGATACTGAATCTGAATCTTACAGCTAATGAGCCATTGGATCTGAATCAATAAGTCAATATGATTCTAAATCTGAATCAGAAAGCAAATGAGTCTCTTGATCTGATTCAAAGAGCCAATATAATTCTAAAACAGAATCACAGAGCCAGTGAGCCTCTAAATCATAGAGGTAATGATCATCTGGATCTGAATCAAAGAGTCAAGATGATTCTGAATCTGAATCATAGAGCCAAATATATTTCTGGATCTGAATCATAGAGCCAATTTCCATTTATATCTGAACTGCTGAGCCAATGAGCTGCTCAATCTATGAGTCTATGAATCTGAATCATGGAGCCAATGAGCCATTAGATCTGATTCATAAGCCAATAATTCTCTGAATCTGAATCATAGAGCCAATTAGCATCTGAATCTGAATCATAGAGCCAATGAGCGTCTGAATTTGAATCCCAGAGCTAATGAGCCTCTGGATCTGCATCATGGAGTCAATGAGCATCTGAATTAGAATCATGGAACCTCTGAATCATTGTGACATTCTCCTGTAGAAAGTTCCTGTAGAAATGTCTGATGAAGTTGCTGTTCATTGTCAGGAAGAATCGTATCCTCTCGTGATCTAAAGGGCCACACTGGCGTTCTGTGAGGTTAAAGGTCAGGACATGGAGACCTGATTCTTGTTGCTCATCTGTCCTGCAGTTCTGCTGAATAATGATCTGTACAGCTTCCCTCCATAGTGACTGGCAGTTCTGGCACATGACATGACCGCCTGCAGCGTGCCAACGGCTCTCTGTCTAACTGCTCATAACAGTTCAGGCATTATGGAATTCCCAGTGTGTGTTTTTTTTCTTGCTGTGACCTAAACTTAGAAACTAAACTCAAGGCTGATCCACCTGGATCTCATTAGGAAACAAAATGCACTCAATGGCCTTTTATGTGATTGGCACATTGCAATGCCTCACTGCCCAAGCTGGATTGCCCAGGGCTTAAATCACACTGACGGATTTTTTTTGGAAAAAAAAAAATTCACAAGCTGAGCCTAGGTCCAAAAATGTATCTGATTCCTAGTCATTCACTCACTCACTCACTCACTCACTCACTCACCACGAAGCTCTTATATCTGTTTCTGCTGCTACATACAAAAGTACAACATGTAACTTTTTTTTTTTTTTTTACTGATATCAATAAAAATCTCTCAGTCACAGAACGAATGAGTTTCTGAATATAAATCATACAGCCAATGAGCAGAATCATAGAGTCAGTAATCCTCTGGATCTGAATCATAGAGCCAATGATCCTCTGAATCAGCCAGTCAGCTTCTGGATTTGAATCATAGAGCCAGTCAGCCTCTGAATCTGAATCCTAGAGTCAATAAGTTTCTGGATCTGAATCATAGAGCCAATTTCCATTTATATCTGAACTGCTGAGCCAATGAGCTGCTCAATCTATGAGTCTATGAATCTGAATCATGGAGCCAATGAGCCATTAGATCTGATTCATAAGCCAATAATTCTCTGAATCTGAATCATAGAGCCAATTAGCATCTGAATCTGAATCATAGAGCCAATTAGCATCTGAAACTGAATCACAGACCCAGTGAGCCTTTGGATCTGAATCACAGAGCCGATGAGCCGCTGGATCTGAATCATAGAGCCAGTGAACCTTTGGATCTGAATCATAGAGCCAAATAGCATCTGAATCTGAATTATAGAGCCAATATGATTCTGAATCTGAATCACAGAGCCAATTAGCCTCTATATCTGTATCACAGTGTCAACAAGCAGCTGGATCAGAATCATAAAGTCAGTGAGCCACTGGATCAGAATCATAAAGCCAGTGAATTGTGTGTGTGTATGACACTAAAGGTGTGAAACACTCTACACAAACGCAGACTATATTCAATTCTGCTGCTGTGACAGCACGACAAACTTTTTTTTTTTACTGATATTAATAAAAGTGCTCACTGAAGTATGTCGGCACTAAATCACTTTTGAACATAGCACACAGTTTTGTCATCTGAATGACACTGAAAACGAAGCGAACACCGTTAGGAGTGTTTCTCCTCTTATATACACAGAGCTGTCAATCATCTCTAAACAGAAATGTTGAGCAACTCCCTTGTATTGTATTGGTTCACTTTCATTACAGAATTGCTGTTAAAAGCAGAACAACTTCCACATTTAAAGGACAGGCTTCAATGATCTCATCTACAAACACTCACATCAGCCTCGACCTGCGTACTTCAGCTGGGGTGTGGATACGAGTACGGTCAGAAAAAACCCCACCAGGGTTATCTGTAAGAGCGCTGCTTCATATCAGTGACCAACTGCGTGTCTTTGTTAGCAGTAATTTAATATTCCTTTTCCAATTTCCTTTTTTAATAGCGTGAATGAGAAGCAGCACAATCATTGTTAATTGAGTACGTTTTATATTTAAAAACAGTAATAATTCAATTAAATGAAATCAATAACTTACCTTTCCTTTAACAAAATAATCTTAAATAAAATGTTTTTTAAAATAATAATAATAATAATAATAATAATAATAATAATAATAAAATATTTTAAATATATATATATAAGAAAAACAGAAGACACAACAGAGACAAATTGAGGCAGTTGAGGAAAATTCAGGAAATGGTAGTCCATGGGATCTTAGACAATACAGACATGTTTTTTTTTTTTTTTTTTTTTTTTTTTTTACACACACCTAACACCTAACTGTAGAGGTGCCAAGAATTTTGAAACCAGTGCTGCAGATTTAAACATTTTCATGATTGTTTTGTTCGTATAAAACAACCTGAGTGTACACTATTTGTGCATCAAAACAAGGAAATGAAAGATTACATTATCTGGAAAACAAGAAAGAAATTAACTTGTGATTTCTTTTTTTTTTTTTTACCCTGGTCAGGATTCAGAGAACAAAAAATGGATTAAAAAACGTCTGCAGGATTAATATCCATGCTGTAATGAATTATTAGGTTATTGAAAGGGACAAGAACGTTGGATCTGATATTAAATAACCTCGCTGCCATGCTTGCGCTAGACTCTGTAATGCAGTGAATTTGACCCTGAACAGTAATAAACTGTAGGACTTTGCTAAAAAAAAAAATCTGAAATGGAAAAAAACTGTGAATGACTCGGCTTATCAATGTTTTCCAAAAAAAAAAAAAAATTGCACGGTTGAGTAATTTGCATAAATGTCATTAAGCGGTGGAAATGACTAACTTCCTCTATTTTGCTGATGCACTTTCAGCAAAATTGTACTGAAAATGACTCCTGGATGTGGCATTGACTCCAGATGACTTCTACAGTTTTGTTTGATAGTCTGCTGTGAGAAAATGAGAGAGAGAGCGAGAGAGAGAGAGAGACAGAGAGAGAGACTATGACTATAGGAAGATGTAAGCATTTCTGGACGTGACAGAGTGTTTAAATTAACCAAAAACCAATTTTTGGACCAGAAAACCTTGTATTTGTTGACATTTGTTAAACCTAGCATAGAAAACAAGCCAGCAGTGTTGCCGCTAGCTAGTGTGTGTGTGTGTGTGTGTGTTTGTGGGACAGAAATATTACGCCATCTGATGCGACAGCCGTAACAGTCACCTTGCATTTCCCCGTGTGTTCAATTTGCTAGCTGCCTCGTTTATTTCTCCGGAGCCTCACACTGTTTCAAATCAACTTTGGATTGAAAGTTGTGTAGATTTGTGTGGAGAAATAAAAATGAATGAAAGATAACTGATTTGTTTTAGTTTTCATTGACCGTAATATCAATATCACGTGACTGACAATTGGCAGAGATTTAACAAATAGTAAAACAAACAATTAATGCAGTCCTTTTTAAGATTTATGTCAGCTTTGTATATTGTTTTAAATAAAAAACTCAACATTTTCCCAGAAAATAATTACAAAAAAAAAACTATTTTCTAGCATTTTCTTTTCATTTTCAAGCATTTTCTTTCTTTCTTTCTTTCTTTTTTTTTTTTAGGCATATTTTCGAGACTGGGACAGCACAGATGTCTGCAACCACAAAAATGACATCATGTACCAGACATTTATTTTATAATATTAATGAATGAAACACTTGCTGTCGTGCTGTTACAGGAAATTAATCAACGACATGATGGTGTGATGAAGCGGAGTTACTCTTATTACTGCAAAGTCGATTATTTTGCCAAAAGAGCACATCCTGAAGTGTTTTATTCTTCATATACCACAGCAATTTGCCAACAATTACACATTACCATAGTTATTTATTTATTAAAGAATGGCATTTTTTATCCATTTATAGTTACATGCAAATGCAGCTTGTCATGTTACCAAGAAACCACAAAACATCAACTCTTTTGTCCTGGAGACTTTCATGTTACGAGAAACGTAAAGAAACAGCTTAACATAAACATCTCCTTACAGAAGCCTTCACCAAAAAACAAACACCATTTTTAAACTCTTTATTATACAAATCCCTGTATCAGTGTTACTATAGAAACGATAACCAATCAGAACAAACGCACTGATAATTAACAAAACCTGTGAATTGCATAGGCTGCATGACTTCCAGAGCTGCTGTACAACACCTCCTGACCAATCAGAATCCAGAACACGATGGTATAAAATTCCTTACAGCATGTGTTCAAGTTCGCTGATATTCTGAATGTCTATTACACCATTACGAGATGTTTGCAGTGATGTAGTTTGCTTTTTTCTCAGAGTGTATCTCATACACTGAGCCTTTTTATTGATCAGAAAGTGACCATTAAGGGTGAAGTGATAAATTTGTGTTGTGGGAGGATGGCATGAGACGAAGGGTTTTGTTCTAATCGATAAATAGTGCTTTGTCTTTATGGAAATGATGGCAAGATAGGTTTAAGCTGTTTGTTTACTCAGTTTCAGTCTTACAGCCCACATGCTTGTCAAGCGCCAGCGTTGGTATATGGCCATGAAATAATGAGGAGCGCAGGGTGGCCGGGGTCAAACAGCCTCCTTTTTGCAATGCTCACATTTTCAAAACGGTGGTTGTAATGAGACGCTATGAATAGGCCAGTGCCGGAGATGTGGTTATATATTTGCAGTCTTCCTTAAACAGACAGGATCAGAAAGTGAGGAAGAACAAAATAGCTTATAGTCATCCTCAGGTTATCAAGGGTCATGGAACTGATACGATAATGGAAGGTGAAGGAGCTTCCTAAAGTTCTCAGTTGTTTAATATTATTAAACAACACTCAAATGGAAAAAAGCCCTTAAACATCTCTGCCAGTATAACTTGTTCATTGAGAACCACAAATAATCGTCCTTGGACTAGTCTGCCACGTGAGATTTCGCAACATGCACTCAGTGTAATGATAAAGAAGGGAAGAGAGAAGCCTGCAATCACTCGAAAAAAGCACTTAGAAACCGAATCCGGGGAGAAGACGGACTTTTCAACAAGATGACGAACCCAAACATACAGCCAAAATAACTCGAGACGTAGTAGAGGGTGCTCGCGTGGCATAGCTAATCTCTCGACTTTTTGAAATTGCGAGGGATCCTCGTAACCTTGGGAATTGAAGCCGATGGCCAAGAGGAATACACCAAAAACTGAATGCTGCAAAAAGTAATTATGTCTTCCTGAAGCTGCAACTGCCAACAACGGCCTTATAACAATGTTGCTCATTTGTGGTGCGGAATGGAAACAACTTATCAGACATTTTCAATCAGTATAAACAAATGAATTACAATATCTTATCTGTAAAAATCTGTTATAAGATTAGTCAGGGCACTGTTGGGTTTCTGTGTGTAGAGTATCGTGACTGTGTTCAGTTGCTGGTGAGTAGAGTGATGGGAAAGGGGAAGCGTGTGAGCCCCCTGCTGGGCAAACAATTCACACCTCTCCACAATAACACAGGTACAGAGATAAAACGGTCAGCACAACTAAAGCTTTTTTAGTAAAATATTGTAGACAATCAAATGATAACAGTAGGCTAGGTTACCACTAAAGTTTTTTTAATGCTCTTGAATACATACTTTCTGTTCATCTTTATAAGCACATACTGTAAGTCAAGTCATTATGTGAGTGAATGTGACGTGGATATACAGTATGCACTGGAGGTATATTAAATAACACACACAAAAGTGTCTGAATGTTTATCATCCTCCCTCACTGTAATAGTTTTATTAACATTCTCTTTTCTCTGTTCTTACGTTTGGGGTAAAACATGAACTCATGAGAACTTTGGACAAATTTGAGCGAGGAAAACTAATGTGGTTCAACTTTCTTCAGTTTCATTTCTCTCTCTCTCTCTCTCTCTCTCTTAATTCTAACCATGAACTGTGCACTTAGTTGTGAAATTGCAAGTTTCAAACTTGCAGAAAGACTGATGAAAAGAAATGAGAGATTTAGAGAAAAAGAGCATGCAAAAAGGAGTTTGAAGGAGATGGAGGGAGAGGCAGAGGATGTGAGGAAGAGGAAGTATGAGAGAGAGATAGAGAGGAAGCCATGTGAAACAGAAAAAAGGGAGAGACAAATATAGAGAGAAAGGAAGCAAGAGAGGGAGAAATAGAGAGGGAGAGAGGACAAGAGAGACAGAGGGAGTCGAACAAAGAAGCAAAGACTGATAGATAGAGGAGGAAAGAGAGGGAGATTAAAAAGAAAAGAGACAGAGAAAGCCAGAAAAAAGAGAGTTTGAGAGAGAGAGAGAGAGAGAGAGAGAGAATAAGGGCAACATAAAAAAGAAAAAGAAAGAGAAGGAGGTTGAGAAAGGGAGAAAGAGATAGACCAGACCAAGGGGAAGTGAGCTAAATAGTAAGAGACAGAGAGAGACTGGGTCAAAGACGACAAGGAGAGAGAGAGAGAAAAAGATAAATGTATGAAAGAAGGATAAAAGAGGGAGGGACAGAGAGACTGATTGTCTGAGGGAGAGAGAGAGAGAGAGAGAGAGAGAGAGAGAGTCAGGAATGGAGGGAGAGACAATGACAAAGAAAAACAGGGAGGTTGAGAAAAGGAGAGAGTGATAGACAAACCTTAATAATAAGAATAAGGGAGAGAGGGAAAAAGGGAGCGAGAGAATTACAGAAAAATGGTGAGACATTGATAGAGAGAGAGAATGAGAGAGAGACTGCATGAAATGAAGAAAATAGAAGGAAAGACAGAGAGACACAGAGGGAGAAAGTAAGGAAATCAAAGAGAGAGAGAGAGAGACTGATAAGTGCAGAAAGAAAGAGAGTGGGAGGGAAAGAAAAAATCATAGGGATAGAGGGAGATAAAGAAAAAGAGTAGGAAACGTGAGAAAGAGTATTTCAGAGAGAGAGAGAGAGAGAGAGAGAGAGAGGGGGGGGGGGAGAGAGAGGAATCAGAAATGTAGGGAGAGGGAAAGGTGAAGAAAGAAAGGGACAGATAAAGAGAGAGAGAGAGAGAGAGAGAGAGGAATCAGAAATGTAGGGAGAGGGAAAGGTGAAGAAAGAAAGAGAGAGAGAGAGAGAGAGAGAGAGAGAGCACACCGTGCGCGCGGACAGAGCGGCCTCATATCTGCGCGCGCTCTTGCTGAACTCACATCTCCACGTTTCCATCTTCCTAGCGGAAAGTCGCGCGCGCTCCTCATGCCCTTGAAGCGCACCTTTCCGATCCCGTTAACCCTTTAACGCGTCGGTGAATGAGCTCGCGCGCGCGCTCTCTCCGTCTCCGGTCTCACCCGTCCCGCGCATGAGCCCCGCGCGCTTGATCTCTCGTGTGCCATGAAGACGAGCCGCCGGTGTCGCGCGCTGCTCTCCGTGGGCTTGAACCTGCTCGCGCTGCTGCTCTCGAGCACGGCGTTCGCCACGGCGTACTGGTGCCAGGGCACGCAGCGTGTCCCCAAGCCGAGCTGCAGCAAGGAGCGGCGCCACCACTGCATCGACTACGGAGCCAACGACACCGACCCGAGCAAAGTGCACTACAGCTGGGAGACCGGGGACGACCGCTTCCTGTTCCGCCGCTTCCACGCGGGCATCTGGTACTCGTGCGAGGAGAACATCCACGGCGGAGGTAGGAGTTACACTTCACTAACTTATTATAACGCGTTACAACTCTGATCGTCATCACTTACGACAAAAAAATAATAAATATTGCAAATTATGTATCACTATCATAAAATCTGATTGCATGAGTAAAGGTGTGATGACTTGCCTGCTCAAACGCACGTGCCTAATCGCGTAAAACGCCTTTCGCATCACATTTCACACGTGATAAGTTGGACAAGTTGAACACGTGACGTCATAAGTTTTCCCACGTATGATTACGTGACTCATATGTGACTATGTATGAAATACACGTGAATGTGCATTTCAACGTTATGCCATGAAATATCACGTTGCATCATGGGAATAACGTGTGATCACTTGGGGCGTCATGAAGGTGCATTTCAACATGTTATTCCATGAAATTGCACGTGACATCATGGGAATAACATGTGATCACCTGGAAAAAAGTGAAGGTGAATTTGGACGTTTCGAATTGCACATTGAGAACTTTAGTAAACACACATGACATCATGTAAACAATACAGTATGAAATCACGTGAAAAAAAATCATGTGAAATGAAACATGAAATTTTTTTTTTATTAAAATAAATAATTATTAATATTAATATACGGGTCCATAAGTATTTGGACAGTGACACATTTTTTGTAGTTTTGCTTCCGTACACCACCACAATGGATTTGAAATGAAACAATGAAGATGTGATTGAAGTGTAGACTTTCAGATTTAATTCAAGGGGTTTAACAAAAATACTGCATTGACCGTTTAGGAATTACAGCCATTTTTTTTTATAGAGTCCCTCCATTTTTCCAGGCTGAAAAGTAATTGGAAAGTTGGCTGATAAGCAGTTTAATGGCCAGATGTGGCCTGTTTCCTCATTATTACAAGACAAATTAAGGAGGTAAAAGGTCTGGACTTGATTCCAAGCATTGAATTTGCATTTGGTAGCTATTCATGGGAACTCTCAATATGCGGTTCAAATAAGTTTTGATGCAAGTGAAGGAGGCCATCATTAGGCTGAAAAACCAAAACAGACCTATCAGAGAGAGCAGAAACTTTAGGAGTGGCCAAATCACCAATTTGGAACATTCTTAAAAAGAAAGAATGCACTGGCGAGCTCAGCAACACCAAAAGGCCTGGGAGACCACAGAAAACAACTAAAGTGGATGATCACAGAATTCTTCCCCTGGTGAAGAAAAACCCCTTCACAACATCTAGCCAAGTCAAGAAGCACATCATTGTCAAAGTCTACAGTCAAGAGACGCCTTCAGGAATGTAAATACATACGGTTTACCTCAAGACGCAAAGCACTGGTAACACTCCAGAACAGAAAGGCCAGATTAGACCTTGCTAAAAAAAAAAAAAAAAAAAAAAAAAAAAAAAGTCTGACCAGTACTGATGTAAGATTAACTTGTACCAGAATGATGGGAAGAGAAGGATATGGAGAAGGAAAGGAAGAGCTCATGTTCTAAAGCATACTACATCATCCGTCAATCATGTGGAGGCAGTGTTATGGCATGGGCATGTATGGCTGCCAATGGAACTGGGTCAGTGGTGTTTATTGATGATGTGACTGCTGATAGAAGTAGCAGGATGAACTCTGAAATGTATAAAGCTACACTTTCTGCTCAGATTCGGTCAAATGCTGCAAAACTAATAGGGCAGCGCTTCACAGTACAGATAGTTAATGACGCAAAACATACCACGAAAGCAACCCAAAGTGCTTCTTAAGGCAAAGAGATGGAATGCTCTTAAATGGCTGAGTCAGTCACCTGACCTCAACCCAAGTGAGCTGCTTTTCACTTACTGAAGACAAAACTGAAGGCAGAAAGACCCACAAACAAGCAGCAACTGAAGGCAGCTGCAGTAAAGGCCTGGCAAAGCATCTCAAGGGAGGAAACTCAGCATTTGGTGATGTCCATGGGCTCTAAACCTAAGGATTTGCATCCAAGTATTTAAAAAATAATCCTTATATTTATAATTAGGTTAGTTTGTCCAATTACTTTTCAGCCTGTGAAAACGGAGGGACTCCGTGGCTGTAAAAGGTTAATGCAATATTTTTGTTAATCTGCTTGAGTTAAAGCTGAAAGTCTGCACTTCAATCACATCTTGATTGCTTCATTTCAAATCCATTGTGGTGGTGTACAGAGGCAAAATTATGAAAGTTGTGTCATTGTCCAAATACTTATGGACCCATCTGTAATTAATAATAAATCGCACAAAAAATTATCACGATTTAATTATTTTTACATGCACTAAAAAGCCTAATGCATGTGAAATTAATTGAATCGTGGGATTAAAAAAAGTCACACGTGAAAATGTACTACATGTACAAACGTGTGACATGTAACAGATGAAATGTCTAAAACTACATGTGTATTTTTAAGTTTTAAATTTCTGATTATTCATTTCCCTTAAATAACTTTTTATAAAGTCCATGTTTGAACTCTAATGTCCCTGAGGATAAATTACGGTGAGGAAAATGTTTATTTTATGATTACTGGGCATCTGTATATTGCTGAGTGTGTGGAGGTGTTTGAAGAAGAAACCCCCAGGGGTCATAAAGAATATTTATGTGGTGTATATTTTAAAATACTGGCGTTCCAGTAGTGGAGTTCTCAGTAGACTACTTATAAAGTTGTTATGGTTTTTTATAGTTATAACTACTAAGCCTAAATGATTGGATAAATTTACAGAATTTAATACAAGCCCCAGTAATGTCAGAACAATACTGTACATATAAATAATAAAGTTATTCATAAACACCATATAACTTCTTTAGACTTCAGAAAATAAAAGCTGTAATGGTGCCATCACCTACTGCATATATCTACCCTCTTCTGCATACATGTGCTCATAGACACCCACGATTGGCTAGTGTTGCTGTGATTGACAGGGGAGACATTGTATGCCCCTCCCACTCAGAGAGCATGACCAATTTTGTTCTATCGGACTCCCGGCCATGGATGGCTGTGGCATCTGTATTGGGATTCAAAGTCGCAGTCTCTGGAAGAAAGGTTGATTTGCGCCACATGGGAGTCCTGTAACTCATAAAACATGGCCACCATCAGCCAATCAGTTTTCAGCAGGCATTTAACAGGATTAGCATTGAGCTACTGTCTCAAACAGTATGTTCATCTATTTTTTTTTTTTAGTGTTCCGTGTAATTTGGTAAGAACTGGCCACTGGAGGCGCTGTTTGTGACGGGTGCTTGGACCCCGCAAATCACTGCTTGTAGCTATTAATAGTAGCAGCAGTAGCAGTAGTAATGAATCACAGCATCCAAGAATAGATTTTTTCCCCCACTTTTTTATCTTAAAAATATAAATAAGTAGCTAGCTTTATTAATTAGTCATTAATTGTAAAAATAGTAATAGTTAGGAGTAATTTTATGGCAGCAAATTCTTAGTCACACCCCTAAAGTCTTTCCTTAGCTAAAGAAAAATCATACTTTATATTTAACATTTAACGTAAACCCTGAGGTGCTTCATGCAAATATAATGTGATCATTAAATTCTATTAAAGTATTAAATCAGATGTGTTTCAGGAGATAAACCTGTAAATTTACACACTGTGCTAGATTAAAAGTCTTACTTCATCACAGATAAAGCAAATCTCACAAGATGTGCATGTTTACTTTCTTTACAAGTTTACTCCGCTTTTGCATTTCAGTAAGAACGTTGGTTAATTATCATAATTTAACTAATAATTTCTTTATTTCAGTGTGTAATTATTACCTACTACGCACCAATTTACTGTCATCCTGCTGCTAACGGAAATAATCTGCTGAATTTGCTAACACAGCAGCAGAAGCATTAATATTTCATTTCTTGCCCAGAGCAACAGTTTTGAAAAATCTCCAAAATGGCACCTTACTCCCTCTTCCCTACAAACTGTAAAGAGCATTATGGGAGCTTTTTTTAATCGCCCCCATTCACATCATTCCTCATTCACTGGAAGGTGTTGTAATTTTTGTAATTCTTTAACTGTATATTTTTAAATATATTTTATTTTTGATTTTGATTTTTTATTTTATTGTGTTCTTTGTATTTTTTCAAATAATTTGTTAATTTTAATTTTGTAATTTTTATAAAAATTTATTTTGATTTTTTGTTATTTTTATACTTTATTTTTTATTAGCTCGGACAAAAATGAAGTTGGAGCAATAGTCGCAAAATACAATGTGGTTTTGAGTTAAAAGTCTGAGTTAAAAGTCACTAACTACTGAGAGCCCATTGTCACCTACTATTAGTCAGGTATTTTTTTCATATATTTTTCTTCATGTAGAACGATCTTGCTGTTTTAATTAACACACATTGGAGATCACTTAGCCGACTGGCAGAGGGATTTAGATCGTCTTGTGGGATTTAAGGTTTAACTGGAGAAAATCTCAGACATGCAGATGAGCAGAAACATAAAGCACCAATGTAGAAAACATTAACACCTTTTCTTATTGGAATTTTTCCCCTTTTGCCAGGTCAGCTGAGATTCCTGAGTTTTTGTCCAGATAATCGAATAATATGGCTTTAATCAAACCTCCATTTTACTTTAAAAATCACAGCTACAAGTTTTTAATAAACAACTCTAACTCACAGCCAGTTTTCCCTAAGACGACCCACTAGATGCATGGATAGATGGATACATTATTGCCAAAACAGTGGATAGATGGATGGATGACTAATGGAATGATGGATGAAGATATACCGCATTGTCAAACGCAGTGGATGGCAGGATGAATGGATGGATGGATAGATGAATGGAATGATAGATAAATAGATTGATGGATTAATGGATGGATCGATGGATGGGTCGGTGGTAGGAATGATAGATAAATAGATTAATGAATGGATGGATGGATGGATGGATACAATATTGCCAAAGCAGTAGAAGGTATGATAGCGGGATAAATGAATGAGTGATTGAATACAGTTGTGCAAAAGCAGTGGATGGAATGATGGATGGATGGAATAATGGATAGACGGATACAGTATTGCAAAAGCAGTGAATGGAATGATGGATGGATAGAATGATAGAGAAATAGAGTGATGGATGATTGAATGAATGGATGGATGGTTGGTTGGAATGACAGATAAATAAATAAACATATGGATGGATGGATGGATACTAGTGCACTAGTGAAATACTGAATGTTGATTGGCTGCCATGGGCCAGTTATATAACGTAACAGGAATAGGATGTTTTGTTATCCCTGAACTGAAGAAACGGCACTAGGTACAGATTTCACATTTTCTAAGTGTTACTGCAGCTCATTATGGTCAAAACACCACCAGAAAATCTGGGAAAAGTTGATTTTCACAACAGGATCTCTGCAGAAAATGCCTACAAATTGCTGTCAGATGGGTTATAATGGTTAACATGGTGTGGAGAGCAGACTGTACAGTGACATTACACCCTGAGTGTTCATTAGGGCATGATATAGTACGAGTCAGAGGCAGAGAAAGTAAGAAATATTCATGACTTGACATGACAATATCGCTAAAATAGTCTAACACCAGACACTGAACACGTTTGACTGATGGTAAGGATGTCCAACACGGCAATAAATCCAAGAACCCAAGCTTAACGGAGATGGAGAGAGAGAAAAAGATGAGAGAAGACTATGGAGTGATAACATTTATATGGATTAACTTGTATGATTTGATGTTTTTTTTCCCAAAAAAAATTTTGCCACCTCTCATAAACTCATAAATCATAATTTCTGTTTTTACGTATTATTTTCATATAATTTTATTTATTGCATTTTTATTTTTTTTACATTTTATAAAAAAGACACATTCACATATAACACACCCATACAATATGTAAGCATTATCAATATATTCTTGTATGATTTTCTTGCTCGAAAGAATGTAAAAAAGTGTAGCAATTGCTAAAAAAAAAAAAAATAATTCAGTCACGCTCATTATTTAGACAGCCTTCCTATCAGAAATAGGAGATTGAGTCATCGTAACCCGATCGAAGGCCAGGCAATCTCATTAATTCTGCATGTGAGGTGTTCAGGCAGTAAATTATATTAGCGAGATTAGAGTGATTTGTTATGCATCATGCTGGTGTCACTATAGCGCAGTTGCTTAATTGATATCTAACATGGCACTATAGCGAGAGATCACACAAGTTGTCATAGCATCCTCAGAGTGGAATAAATGCTTAAAAGCTTAAAACATGGAGCTGGAGATGATTTCAAGAAATATTTCACTGTTTTTCAACCTAATTTCTAATCTACAGCATCTGCAGTGTGTGTGTGTGTGTGTGTGTGTGTGTGTGTGTGTGTGATTATGACACAGAAGAATTTCAACACATTTCTCTGCAGTGAGAAAAGATAATAAAACCAATTTACTGTAAACTCACTTATAATAGAAATTGACAGGCATCAGAATACGACGTCTGCAAGGGTTGTGTGTGGTTTTGTATTGCTTGTCATATACTGATGCTAGAGTACTATACATGTAGTGTCTGGAGGTCATACGTAACTCTACTTGTAGGTGAAATACACAGACAAGGACCAAAGCCAAGAGAAATGAGAACACAGAAACACGAGGCTTAGAAAGACATGAATACAATTGGCAAGACTTCGCAAAGAACAGTGATACACAGAGGATATAAGAAGGCAAAGGTATCACGAAGCTAATACAAAACAGGCGAGTATAATTAGTAACAGACCAATGATCGGACAGGGGCGGAGACAGGACTAGAAGAGAAACAGAGGCATACTGCGTAATAAACAAAAGCATGTGGAGAACCCTGAAACAAAACATATGGATTTGTGATACCATGACTACAGGAAAAAGACTGTCACTCCTCCATCTTGGCATCATTCATGAATCGGCTTGTGACGATTTCACAGGCAAGGTCATATAATATGTTGTTTCCCATCAGTAAGCACTTAAAATAAATAATCAATAATGCAAACTGAACACTACAATAATTATACATGGGTAATAGAGTAAAAAAGCAGTTCAGAAAGTTTGATAGTGTCATTACGCCATAAAGCCCACACATCATAGATAAAGGTGTGGCATTAAGCTAGTGATGTCACCTGCGTGACTTGGCAAATTTCCAAATTGTCCCCATTTACACCACAGCTCTGTTGAATTCGCAATTCTGATTGGCCAGCAGATGTTGATTAATTTTCTATAACAATACAATAAAGCAGCCGCATATCACAGGTGTATATTAATACATTCGTTCTAATATGCTTTAATAGTTACTACTGTTTCTATAGAAACATTGTAACATTGTAATACACTATCGTTTCTACATAAACTGAAAAAAACGTGTAATGTGAAGTTTTCTGTAAGGAGATGTTTATATAACATTTATGGAAGGAGTCTCCAGTGTCAGCACTTTGTAAAGCTGTAACAAGCTGCATTGTTTTTTTTTTTTTTTGTTTGTTTGTTTTATAACTTCAAGAAAGAGAAAAAAGAGAGTTTGGTGAGGGAAGGACGGTTTATAGCTGCTATAACGTAAGCGAGAACAGGAACTGACTTGTTTCACCGACGTTCCACAACATGGATAAAATATTGTTCTTTCATTAATAAAAAAAGGTAATCACTGGCATATTGCTGTAGTATAAGAGGAATAAAACACTTGTGCATGTGCTGTTATAGGAAAATAAGTAACTTTGGGGTGGTAACAGTAACTCCATGATGAAAATCCATAAAAAATAAAAACTGGAACACGTGATATGTTCGTATTTATTGCAACGATTATATTTAATTGTAATGAGCATGATTTGGAGCATGTAGCCAGCTGGCAGAGGGATTACGTTCACCATCAGGAATTCCAAACTTCAATTGAGAAAATCTCAGCCATGCTGATGGGCCGAATCCAAAAAGTATCGCTGTAAACAATCATTTGCACATTTTTATTTCCTGGATAAAATGTATATAGCTTTTTTAAAATCAATTTATATCTTTTTAACCATTTATCATTTTTTTCCTAGATTTACTTCTGTTTTTTTCTGACTTTATACATTTCAAAAGTTGAGATTTCTAAGTCTTTATAACAGGGATTCATATTCTTCAAATCATGTTCCGAGCTAACAGAACGTCCTTTAAACTCCGTGTCATAGCTGTGACTTGTGCCTTAAATAACGCGCTTCGATTCGTTGTCTTTATTTTGCACTTTGTTGACATGCTGCCAAGTTTTAAGTGTTCCTTCCACAGACAGAATGACTTATGGAAATAAAATACTTTAACAAGCTTCTATCTTTTAAAGAAGCTCACCTTGCAAGGACAGCCAAGTCATTTTGGACAAATTTGTAATGACTGTCCTGTAAAAATGATGCATTAGAAGATGAACTTTAAAAAAAACCCTCCACATAATATTGTACTATGCACCTGAGGCTGTTTGAATACTACAGCGTTGTACGTTTGCGATTCCTAAGAGACTCCCGTCGATGAATGAAAGTCTACATTGACTGAGAGTGTAGATGTGCTCCTTTTGTCTGTAGGCATCCTCTCTGGGGAGCGCTGAAGGAGGAGCATTACACTCTTGTTGACCTCTGTCTGACCTCAGCCCTCATCCTCAGAGAGCGATTGCACAGTTTCAGTCGGGCTCCATGGGCTGACTTTTCGATTAGAGCCCTGGAATCAAAAGGTCTGGGAAGAAAAAAGTCCTGCTCATCGCTCTCACAAATATAATTGGAAGTCTCGCTTGAGACAGGATTGGGGCGCTTGCCAAAAAACAATCTAGTTATCTCTTTTTGTTTGTGCCTTCTGGGTTTCTTTCACTTGTCTGTCTCCAGAAATATAGTAACAGAATTACATCGTAAGTATAATTCTGACTTTTTTCCCCCGGGGATATTATCATTTATTGCATACTCATACTGATGCATATCCATTTTTCTAAACAATCTGCAACTAAATAAAAAACTGTAGTTAAAAATAGTTCGCAGTGTAATGTGTGTGTGTTAGAGGTGAAGAGGCAGGGCACATGTGCATAAGATCAGCTTGTACTATATTAGGGCAAATCCAAGAATCATCATCATCATCAAATTTCGTAGCGTGGCTCATATCACAGGTGGGCGGCATTAAACAAGGATAAGCTATATTAGGAAATGTGAACGTGGGCGTGGATCGAAATCAGGAAATCGAGACGTAAACATGAACATGAACCACGAAACCTGGGCAAGAAACAAGGCTTAGTAACAGACATAACCTGAACGAGACTTCGCACTGGAACAATGAAAAACAATGCCTTAAATATACAAACTAATCAAGAATGAATACAAAGCAGGTGAGAACAACCATGACACATTAGGAAGCTAAACCAATGAAAAGACAGGGGCGGTAACAAGACCTAAACTAAAACTAAACGATTTATAAACAATAATATAAAACACAGAAGCAACGTGGTTCACGCTAGCAGTCGCAACACGCACTGAGAGCTGCAGCGAATCATGAGAAGGGGAATAAGTCACAAGAAGTTGTTGATTAATTATCTATAACAGCAGCTCTGACAATAGTCTATACATCACAGGTTTATATTGATGCTCTAGTTCTAATATGTTATCATTTTTATAGCAACCACAGCTTCAAATAATCTAAACCTAATAATAAAAAGATTAAATTTGTTGTTATTGAACACAGAAAATCATTGATATGTTGATGTTTTCATCATGAAGAGCCGTTTGTTTAACATTAATGGAAGGAGTCTCCAGTGTCAGCACTTTGTAACGGTTAGCAGTAAAACCATAACTAAGTTTTTCCAACAAAGTCTTCAGGACAGAAACTTTTATGCTTCATGGCCTCTAGGTTAAATGACAAGTTGCTTTTTTTTGTTTTATTAACTTAAAAAAAGAGAGGCTGGTAAGAGAACGACTGTTTATAGCTGCTATAACGTACGTAAGTGAGAACATAAGCTAATTTGTTTCTTGGGTGTTCCACAACATTAAACGTAGCTGTACATGCAACGCGAGGATGATGTGTTATTCTTTAATGAATAAAAGTTTGTAATTGTTGTCAGACTGCTATGGTGTAAGAGGAATAAAACACTTCAGGATGTGGTGTTGTAGAAAAACAATCAATCGATTGAGCTACACTTTTAATGACGTTTTGAGTTCACGTTATGGACGTGCTAAGCAACTGAAGTCGATCAAGTCTTGCAATGATTGGTGTTCTGAGAGCACACATGTTAACACCGTGGTTACCTTGGGTTTCTTTTTTTTTTTTCAGGTGAGAAATGCAGGAGCTTTATTGATCTGGCTCCAGCGTCAGAGAGAGGTGAGTAATGAGTGTCATTAGAGCAGCATCGAGGCTTGTCTGATATCACACTCCGCAAATACAGCACATTTACTATCTGTTCTGATTGTGGCTTCATTTATAGCTATATGTATAGTATATTACTTTTTTCCATTTCAGTCCTCCATGTTATTGTAAAAAGTTTCGTAGGCTTGGGTGATATATCAGAAATGTTGTATACTGGCTATTAAACTTTCCATTACTATCCATATTGGCAATAAGATAGAGATTTGCTTCTAAACTCAATGAAATACATCCCACAAGGCTAATATTCAGAATATGCTGACTCACACCTGAGTTAAGACCACTGAAATGTATGCTATGCTAAAAATGTGCATAATAAAGCTTCACTAGGAATAATAGTACACTAGAAATAAGACTGCATTAGAAACAAGCTTACTTCGCACAGGTTTTCATGCTGTGTGTGAGATTTATGCTACCAGGTCAGGGGTTGTGTCAAATGACTGCTGCTAATCACAACCAATTGATCCAATCATGTGCAACTCTATCAGTCTCACAAGAGAGATGGAGAAGAAAACTGCAGAGACGGCAGCTTCCAAGAAACGTTTTCTCCTCGAAGGGCTTGGCGTTAAAACTAAAAACAACACGGGCATGTTATTTTTAAAAAAAAATATGTTTTAATGTGTTATCGTTTAAATAATAACAGCTAATCACAAGGACTTGTATGATGGACGCTCCAGATAAGCAGATTTTATAAAATCTTTATAATCAATGACAGTGTGTTTCCTTTAAATAGATGTTTATGTAACATTTATGGAAGGAGTCTCCAGTGTCAGCGCTTTGTAACTGTTAGAGGTAAAGCTGTAACTTCAGGACAGAGGAGTTTACGCTTTGCAGTTTTTCTCAATAACGTGACAAGCTGTGTTTTTTTTCCCTCTAGGTTCTGTATAGCACTTTTCAGCGTTCTTTGGTTTGTAAAAGTTCTTTGTGGTAGCATTTCTCTATGAAAGATGATTAAAAGAACCCTTAACTATCCAAAGAACTCTTTAGGAACCTTTGTTCTAAGAGTGTAGAATCATTATGCATCCAGAGAACCATTGAGGAATCCTTTGGTAAGATTAGAGAACAATTAGCCATCCAGGGAACTCCTGAGAAACCATTTTTGTCATCTAAAGAACTCTTTTTAAGATGGAAGAAAATTAAGGGACTCAAATAACATTTCTGGAACCCTTGTTCCAAGAGTGTAGAACCATGAACCAATGACAAATGCTTTTTTGATAGAACGCAGAAAACCTAGCCCGCCAAAGAACCCTGAGTGTAGAACAATTAACCACCCAAAGACCCACAGAGGAAGCATTTTTTTTAAGATCACAGAAAGCATAGCAATCCAAAGAACCCTCGAGGAACCCTTTTTGTTAGATAGTAAAAAAAAAATATCAATCTAAAGAACCATTTTTTAGGACTGCAGAAAAATTACCCATCCAAAGAACCCTTGAGGAACCCTTGTCCTCAGAATGTAGAACCATTAGCCATGCAAAGGACCACTGAGGAATACTTTTTTAAGATTGTAGAAAAATTACCCATCTAAAGAACACTTGAAGAACCCTTTTTAAGATTATAAAAAACAACTAGCCATCTAAAGAACCCATGAGGAAACCTTTTTGCAAGATAGTAGAAAAATTAGCCCTACAAAGAATCCTTGAGGAACACCTTCCATAAGATTGTAGTTAAAAATAACCATCCAAAGAACCCTTTAGGAAACCCTTTTAAGCTTGCAGAAACATTAGACATTGAAAGAACCCTTGAGGAACCCTTTTTTAGAGTGTACGAAAACAACACATCCCTCAGGGTAGAGCTCAACAGGAAGCAGGAGCTAAACCAGGAAATGAGGTTCTGTTAGTTAGAATTCTATAAATGTTGAATAAGTGCAGTTTTGCATGAAAAACTTTTGTAGTTTCTGCAGTGACTTTAGGAGCCGACTGTGCACTTTTTAGCTCGCGTTCGTGATTCTGGGAGGTGTTTAGCTGCAGAAGAGAACCAGTGTTTTATGGAAAGACAGAAGAGGAAGCAATGAGACGGAGGCGTATTTATTACAATGAATATTTGATCAGACAGCTCTGACGGCTCCTTAAGAATATGCAAAACCTCAGCAACTATCCAGAATGATATATGAGAGATGTAAACATTACAAATTAGTCTGAAGTGTCTGACTGTGAATAACGTCAATGTCTCAGTCAGCATTTCCGTGCATACTGTATATCAAACGACAGAGGCGGATATTTTAAGGCGGTAAAGAAACACTGAGATTAGATTAGTCCTGGAAGGGATTTTATTTTTGTCCTGAAAACGGGAAGAGTTTTTTGTGTGTGTGTGTGTGTGTGTGTGTGGGATTGGTGTTTTGGCATCCATGCAAGAAGTGCTCATGAAGAGGTATGAAGCAGGGTGGAACTCTCAGTGCTAGGCTGGAGGGCAGTGTGTATTTGTGAGTGTGTGTGTGAGAGAGAGAGAGAAAGAGAGAGAGAGAAGCGTTAATGCATGGTATCACTCTCATACAGCCCATTTGTCGTCTCGATGCTTTCCTCCAGAGGCTCTTATCTATCCCCGAATGAGCTGCCAAGCCTGGGTTGCTCAGCGAAATGATTGTTCTTCAGCCACGGGCAGGTAGGTCCGACCTCGCCTCAGGTGCAGCGCTGGTGTCATTGTTTTGTTCACAATCCAGTGTGTGCTGGGATGCGATGGTGCCTTTGCGGGGAACTTGCAGAGAACCATATAAAAGTTTGTATATTATTTTTAATATGACACAATTTCATATCCTTATGAGATTAAATACTCATATTTTTGTAATTATTTTAGGGAAATAAATTGATAATGTGTTCTAAACGAATACAAATACCGATAGGGGGCGCACTATTAGTTTGGAATCCTGCAGGAAGTTCACAGGACAAACAAAGACCACGGTGATGTTACTGTATTTATAGAATCTGTAGTAACTGCCTTGTCAGGGTCGCGGTTTAATTCAGCTACTAGTTCATATTTCAAATCTGAATCCAGATCCAATGACAGATTAGGTGACGTCGCAACAGGTTGAAAAAAAAAAAAAGAAGATTGTGAACAGTAAAACGTATCAGATGACTACAATTTTCAGTTTCCATTTTGATCAGTGATAGTTCTTGGTAATGGATTCAAACTTTCTCCGTTCTTGACTGTCTCACTCACGTCAAAAGAAGAGTTTAGTTGCTACCATTTTCTCTTGCTCTACCGGAGAAATGATTGAGCCATCAAGAAGATCTCTAAGCTTCGAGGGAAGATTGAACTTTTGTTTTGCTGGCTTTTGAAGAATAAAGGCTTGATTCTCAAAGATATACCACTGCGTCTTGAACTCGGGAAGATAAGTGCTTTCGGACATAAATATTGCACGTTGCTGTCACATCTCAAGTTTGGCTTTTTTCATCACATCCCAACACTCAGTTCTTCTCAGACTTTTCTAATTCTCACAGACTTCCCTTTGAACCAAGAGCAAGCATCAGAAGATCCAAACCCTTTAAGGATCTACATGAGTTAACAAATATAAGAAAGATAAGAAGCAATCCAAAGCCCTATTTGGATGGGATTAGCTTCTCAGAATGACGCCACTCCTGAAATATCTGTCTTCTCTGTCATGTATGTGTCAAGGCTGTGCGTTCTGTATCCTAGCCATATGTTTTCATCCTACATAGTGATATGATCGCATATTGAATCATTTTTTTTCTAAAACACTATAATCATGACATCATGGCTTATGCAAATATGGTATGCTCTGTGTTCTCCATTGTCAGTTGATTTTTCTGATTTCTACACACCTGCTTGCTTTTTCTTTTTCTTTTTCTTTCAGCTTTTTGATTTGTTTAATGATGTACATCATGAAACCAAATAGCAAATGAACCAAAAGTATCAATTTGATTTGATTTTGGTTCATAGTAAACAGACTAATAGGTGTGGAAGCATGCTAAGATCACCATTTTGGGGCTAGTATTTTTATTTTAGGTTTTTTTTTTTGTGTGTATATGTTTTTTTTTTTATCAATTAGGTGCCTCTAAATGTTTTGTAAAAGGATGGGTCTTCACACTAAATCTCTAAGAGGGTTTTAGCTTTATGCTAGTTTTACTAAATGGGCTATTTGTACTTGATAATTCCCACAATTAACCTCTTAATGGGCAGTAATTAAATATGGTCACACTTGATTATTAATTACTAAGTTAGTAAGCACGTAACCATTTACCAAGGAGCAGATGAACAATTAGTTACCATAATGGTTTATTGTTGATTACAGTTTAATCACTATAGTAGCTTATTGTGGTAATAGGTAATTAATCAAGAACTACAGTGTAATAATTGGTTAATTAAGCATTAATTAAGGAAACATTTTGTAAATATTCTCCTAGAAGCACCATTTGCTTGTAAAATCCTATATCTGTCTATCCATCTGGACAGGAGTGAAATGATCAGACACTGACATTTTGTCTAATGACAGCAGTTATATTGGTCTGAGGCACACCATGTAAACTTACTGTCCGAATAAGACTAAAGATATGACTGTCTTCTCACCCGTGTTATGAGGCGATGAGCAAATGTAGAATGCTGATAACTTTGGGAACACTCCTGGGACCGTCTGATAAGAGATTTTCCCAGCTCACTTAGAAAAAACATCAATTTCTCAACATGTGGAAGCCAGAGGGGAGTTGGGGAATGTTGTCTCAATGTATCTTTCTGCTTAACCAAAGCAGAGTGGAAGGAAGTTTATCATAAGCACTTTCATATTTGAGATAATGAAAAACACCAGCAGGATGGTATGTTAAGTTTTTGAGTAGGTGGAACTGGTGCTTAGAATATTGCAAGTGTTATAGTCCATAGGTATGTAAAAAATGATCGTTATAATGTAAAATTCAAAATAAGAACGTACAAAAAAACACAGGAGTCGGACAACAAGACCCGGACTCAACTCTAGAAAATGCGTAATACAACTTCCCCAAGCTACTATGACACAAAAGGTTATAAATAAACAAACTGATTAAGAAATTAACACAGAACAGGTGAACACAATAGGGCAACAAAGCATCATTTCAGGGGTGGAGACTGAACTAGAACAGGAATAAAAACACGAGCATGTGGATTTCATTGCGATGTGAAGGGGGAAATTGTGGTATATAAGACAATCTAAGATTGCTACTCCCACTGCTGCTCCTTAGCTTAACCGTTAGCAAATGTGAATTAATACAAATGTGAAGATATCCAGGATCTAAGTGGTCTTTCAAAAAAATATAAATCATGAAAACATCCTTTGAGCTCATAGTGTCAAACTTGATTTTGTTTGCTAATAATGAAGGCCGAGCCATTCACTCTTACATGAGTGTGTGAACAGGAAATGACTAAATTTATTACACAGTGGTGGAGTGCTCACAAATGTGTGTGTGTGTGTGTGTGTGTGTGTGTGTGTGTGTGTGGGTTTGCAGGTGTCCTTTGGCTGTCAGTGGTCTCCGAGGTGTTATACATCATGCTGCTGGTGGTTGGCTTCAGTCTAATGTGCTTGGAGCTCTTTCACTCCAGCAACGTGATCGATGGCTTGAAGCTGAATGCCTTCGCCGCCGTCTTCACGGTGCTGTCAGGTAGCCCAAAAAAAACTGATTATACATTTCCTCCTTACACATACAGCTCCAATTGATGAAAGCTACACTGACCTGAAGTGCATGCTAGTTGGATATTTTAAATAAATTGAAGGATATGACAAACTGAAGAACCCCTTAAGAGTTCTAGATTTAACATGTTTTCCACGCATCCTCAGTGTAGAAAGGATCTTCAGGGGTCCTTTGAATGTTTAACCATTCTATCGCTCTAAAGGATTCTGTTTGGGGAAACAATCCTCTGTTGTTGGGATCTACACAGGACCTTTAAAGGTTCCCACAGAGGGGAAAACTAAAGAACCCTTTAGACTGCTAGATGAAACTTTTAATAAATGTGCATAGCATCTACTGTTACCATTGGAGACCAATAAAATTCATCCACCCACCCCTCATCCACCCCACTACACTCATCAAGAGTTCTTAGCTTATTAAGGGGTTCTTTAAGGGTTCCCACAGAGGGCCAATGCAATGAACCTTTTTTAAGAGTTCATAGTATCTTGTTTTACCTTTGGAGATCAATAAAGATCATCTCTCCATAAATCCATCATCTACACTTTTCAAGAGTTCTTAGCTTGTTAAAGGGGTTGTATAAAGTTCTCTAATAGATAAACACTGTTGTAGGGTTCTGTATAGAACCTTTAAGAGTTCCAAAAGAAAGGCAAGCTGAAAACACTTAAAGTTTCTAGATTTAACCTCCAACCCATAAATCCCCCACCCCCAATACACTATCTATAGAGTCCATCTATAGATATACATTCTTACAAAAAAGGGATCCTCATGGTTCCTTTGAATGTTTAACCGTTCTAGCTTTCTAAAGGGGTACTATATGGAAACAACAACTAATTGAAAACAATCCTCTGTTGTCAGGTTCTACACCGCCTGAGCCTTTAAAGGTTCCCTCAGAGGTACAAACTAAAGAACGCTGTATGGTGTTAGATGAACTTCTTTAAAGAGTGTATAGCACCCAGTTTTACACTTCAAGTTCAAGTTCAAGTTCATCCATCCATCCATCCATCCATCCACACTCATCAAGGGTCTTCAGCTTGTTAAAGGGGTTTTATTTGGAACCTTCTCTGATAGAAAAACACTGTTGTAGGGTTCTACATAGAACATTTAGGGTTCTCCATGAGAGACAACTGAACAGCCACTGGGGGTTCTTAATTTAACTTTCCCCCCAAGACACTAAGAGTCTATTTATCTATCTACGTTCTTCCCAGAAAGGGATGTTTATGAGTCCTTTAACTGGTCTGGTTTTCTAAAGGAATTCCATTTGGAAACCACCCTCTGTTGTTGGGTACTGCACAGAGCCTTTAAAGGTTCTCCTGGAGGGTCACTAAAAAGAGTGCATAGCACCTAGTTTACCCTTGGAGGTCAATAACATTCACAGGTCCCACGATTCATAAAGTTGTTCTATTTGGAGCTTGCACTGATAGAGAAACACTCTGCTGTTAGGTTCTACATAGAACCTTTAAGAGTTCCGCCTAAGACAAACTCTTCGACTTAAACCAAAGATGTAGGGATCTATCTACATACTTATAATAAATGGATCCTCTGGGTTCTTTTGGAAGGCAAACATAGAACCTAGAACCTACATATAACCTTTTAGGACTGACAAACTAAAGAACCATTTAGGACTAGATAGAACCTTGTTTTCAGAGAGTGGACCTGCCTACTGTATGTAAGGAAAAGGGAAATGTTTTGGCCCAATTATGGAATAAAAAAAAACTAACTTTAGACTTATTCAGATGTAGAAATGAGTAGTGAGTTTGAACTTTTTTGCCTAAGATTTTTTTTAAACTCTTGAAAATAAAGCGAGCCTGCATCTTAGCTCTAGCTGCCTCATTCCCTGAGCCCTTGCTGTCAGATTGCCAGGAACAGCTGCTCCTTTTTGAATTGAGATTATTCGATTTGCCCAGCTGGCCCCCAGCTCTGTTCATTTGGGCCTTTAATACTCACTAATTCCAGACGCAGCATCCGGTCGGGGAGAGATCGCCGACCCAGAGACGAGCCTCAGTTCAGCCAGCTGACACAGATTAAAGAGGTTCATGCTGGTGCTATCAATCAGCATCTGAAGGAGGAGTGGGTTTATGCTGGCTCACCTTCACTTCCTGTAACAAATACCGAGATCCGTATTCGTTTTATATACTCACTGCTGTCTTGATTGAAAATCCTGGATTAAAATCTGAGAGCCTGCTTTGAGTTACCAGCTCATGTCACGTGATCATATACGCAACACAGGGCTTCTCAAGCTTTTTTTGTGCACTGACCCCATTTTAAAGGACCAAAATTCTGGTGGACTGGGCTTGTGCCTTGCACTGCATCATATCAAAATCATGCAGTGTAGTTGAAAGTGTGCATCTCATCTCGGCTGCTACATCCAACCTAGATCTTTACTTTGATTAGATGCTTATAAGAACACTGAAACCTGTATCCCTTGAGTAAGTGCTATAAAATAGTTTAGTTGGGTTCACATGGTGCGTTGTATACCCTCTGTGTCAGGTGAACCACAGCGTTTGGGTTTTAACTCCAAGTTTGATATATCGGTTTATTGAAGGTAGGTACTTGTTTAAAATTTAGTTGCACTGATTAGGTTGGTTTCAGAGCTGTTTTCTCAAACTTCCTGAATTTCAGTCAAGAATTTGCTGCAGCTATTATTAGCAAAAAAAAAAGTTGTTTTACATTTTTCAGCTTTAATGCATATGTTCTTCTCCTCTAATTACCTTTTGAACACTATCCTGTGTGAGCTTTCTAAAAACCTCAGAGAAATAGTGTTTTTACAGTGACTCATAACGCCTTGCTTTGTGTAGGCTTCTGGCATATTGAATATATAAACCTGAAGCCACACACACTTCTCAACGCATACGAACACCTACATCCTCCAAATCCTGAGTCCTCCCTACGCTGAGAAATCCCCAGTGTAGAGTTACACCTACAGTCCAGCTGGACACTAAGTTTGAAATGCACTAACCATGCAACTGTTTTCATACTTTTGCTGTTTTCATGAGGTTTCTTTCCTTTCTGATAACATCTGGCTTGGTGGCGCCATCATTTGAGATGGGAAGCATTTTAACCCAAAAAGAAACCTTGACAAACTTCATGATCACCTTTCAGAGTTAGTAGAACATTAAAAACACAACACGGCTGCACAACCACAACAACACAACAACAGCTAGCTGGCTTACTAAAGCTACGTGAAAATGAGCTACTCAAACTAGAAACATCTTTAACATTTCATCAAACTCAAAGAAGGTTATCGTTGTATCCATATAAGCTGACCTCTAGGCCTAAATTCAGTGCTGGGATTGTTGCTTATTCTTTTACGAGAATTGAATTATAATTATACGTCAGTCACGTGTCACTGTATCTGAATGTTTCCACTCCAGGACTTTTGGGGATGGTGGCTCACATGATGTACACCCAAGTATTCCAGATCACAGTCAGTCTGGGACCCGAAGACTGGAGACCACACACCTGGGACTACGGCTGGTCCTTCTGGTCAGTGTTTCTTCTTAGCATTACACACCATACGCTATGAACAACTTCTTCTGTTTAACTTAGTAATATGGCTTAGTTCTGGGTGCAATTATTTTAAAACATTTTGTAAAATGAAGGTTCCTGTTAGGAATCTGCTAGCACAGAAGAGCAATAGTTTCAAAGAAGGTAGTGTTCTTGGGGCTGTATTCAGACTGACCGACTTAAGTCCAATATTTACTCAGGGAAAGTTACACGTATTCAGAGTATTCGGTTACGCAGCTGCTTAAGTTGATTTCATTGCCTCCCCATTCAGATTATGCAAAATATTTTCTGCGTGTTCTCGTGTTCTTGCCTCTGAGGTTGCCAGTTTTTTTCTTGAGTAGAAAACGCCAGAGATGGGGTTCATCCATATCGTCTAGACCACAATTTTTAAAAGTAAATACTTGCCTTTAAGCTTGAAAAAAAAATCATGCATAGAAAATGTGGACTGAAGAAGGAAATAGCAAGAGACAAGAAATTTAGACATCCTATTATTTTACATATAAAATTTTTTTTTTTTTTTTTACATGTGCTTGAACATTTAATGGTGCGCAACTTCGTGAAGCTGTGAGATACTAAATCATTGTCCTGAATTGTTAACATAATGTGTGCATGGGATAGAATCTTTTATGATGCTTTGAAATGATTTTGTTCATTCGATGCACTCTTTTCTAAAGAAAATGTGCCAAGAGTTTGAAGGAAAAGCTGACTGAGCATTCATCTACTACACATACAGCTCACTTTAAGTGTTATTTATAATAAATTTGGTTCTTGAAATAAGCAATGTTTCTGATTAAGACGCTCTCTTTTAGCTGGTTTCTCGGTTTTATTTCCACTCTGTTAGTGCCAGCAGCTCTCCGCAAAGGAAAAGGGTAAGAAGTAAAACGCATTCTGTGCCACACGCTGAATGAAAATCTGGGCTAATGAATCGTGCTAAAGAAGGAGCAGTCACAAGTGTGTGGGTGTTTGGTCCTTATTCTGCAGCACATGCAGCTCGCTCTAATGGACTTCTATCACTGAAAATCCATTCCCATTAACGTGCGTCTTCCTCACAACACTGCCCAAGAATAAAACACTCACATCACAAAGTGCAGCTTTAAATGTTTTTTCCTCTCTGATGGTACTTTGTGGAAAAAGCTTCAAGCTTGGACAAAAAATATATATTTAAAGAAAACTGTACATTGCAAACTTTCCACCATTTTGAGTTTTTGTGAGATTCCTACAATGATCTATTTTAAGATGTGGATTACTTTAATACTTTTTGTATAGAACAAATAGTAACACTTTATGCTAATGATAGTGTTCATAGGGCTACACAACACCTGCATGATCTCTTCATGACTACTGATCTACAGAAATATTTATAAAAGCTTATTCTAGTAGGTAGAAGCTGACATACAGATTGTGTGTGTCAGTCTTCATATCAAGTTGACATAACCCATGAGTCAAGTGACGAAAGGCTGTGTCATGACATTTTTCTAGCAGACTTTGAGTTGAATTGAAGTCGTAAACAGCCTTGTTAAAAGCACTATGCAAATAAAATTGAAGCGTGCTTATTAAACATGAGTACGAGGTGCCATGAATTGCACATAATGCATGAGAGCAGTTCAGTTCTGCGAGCACTGAGCACTGAGAAACATGCACTTTCCCCTTCCCCTTCGTTCGCCAGGATCTACACTTTGCTCACAAACTGCGCTCAGTCTGCATATTAGTATTGATGCATCCCTAATTACAGCATTCTCAAAAAAAAAAGAATCATGTAGCATTTCAAAAAAGCTTAATTCAAAAGTCTCTTATGTTTAAGCTTGAATTGATCATTCCAGGATTAACCGCGGATTCTCTAGGACACCCTTACTGAAAGATCTTTAACCGCGTGTTTTCATCCAGAACAATGCTACATGCGAAAACCTAAAGGAGGAATTAAATCCAGGAGCATTTACTGGGAATGTTGCGTTGAGAAAATATATGTCCGTATTAGCCTCTCTGTTCATATAGCGATGAAACATTTGTATTGTGCGAATGATTTGTGGTATTTTGGTACTTGGATAAGAGCTCTTGAGACATGCGCTAGGTTCTGACAGGCATGAAAGTGGTATTTACATTGGCTGAATTACCCCAGATGCTCTACTGCCATCCATTAGCCCAGGATGAAATTGCTTCATTTGTTTTTTGCCATCTGGCCAATTTCTTTTAGCGTTCCCCCCTCCCCCCCACACACACTTCTTTCTCGTGTGTGTTTTTTCTTGCATCTTTGAAAGCAGTAAGCTAGAAACCTGTAAATCAGAAGGTAATTGCAGTTCAGGCTGGTTGAAATCCATCAGGGTGTTGTGTTAATTTTCTCTACCTCACAAGCTATTCCGGCACTTTCGGGACTTTTGGATAGGGTTCATTTCTCAAGCATGGACGCAAGTCATGGACATTTTTCGTCCAGAAAGTTTAAGGAAATGAAGCAAGAATTTTTTTATTTGGTTTCTGTCAGTTTTTATACTCCTGACTATAACTCCGTATTCAGGCAGGTGTAAGTAAAAAACAAGTTCTTAGGTTATAATAACAAAAAGTACAGTTTGAACATAACACTCGCACACGTAACACTCGTGCAAAATCGTAATGCTCCTTAAATCCGTAGTTACGCCTGAAGTCTGAATACTTACGATCTTCTTCAATTATAGCTCCAGTGTAGATGAATAGATTTTACTGATAACCTAAACAACACGTTTGTACCAGTTATGATTGCAACATTGACCTAACTACACCTGATCGTGAATCATTCAGAAAACATCCACATTACTTAGAGCTGCTAAGATGAAAAGTTTCTCTGTTTTGTCTTCTCTCAGCATGGCATGGGGATCTTTCACCTGTTGCATGGCAGCCTCCGTCACCACGCTCAACTCCTACACGAAGACGGTCATCGAGTTCCGGCACAAGCGCAAGCTCTTCGAGCAGGGTCTCCGTGAGGAACAGGCCTTCCTCGACCAAGAGGCCTTCCACTACTTCCAGGATCGCTCTGTGCAGTCCATCTCCAGCTCGGTGGACCTGTACCCAGGCCACAGTAACGCCCATGGTAGTGCCTATAGCGGTGGCCGGGGGAAAATGCGTGCGCCTTCAGCTTCCGTGGACATGGCGGACAACGCAGATTCTCTGGGAGAGGAGCAATGCTGAGGACGGCTAACCGCAAAGACTTTTTTATGGTCTGAATATATTCCAACATGGAGTCGTTAGGATTGAGAACTCTCTAAGAGAGTCTAAGAACTCTCGGGAAGACAGCTATGATTTGTGATGGACCTATTTTTGGGGTGTGAACAAAAATGAGTTTATATTTGATTATATAAACAAAGGTGAAATATTTTGTGCATATGCGAAAAGGAAAGAAATGAAAATTGTGCTAAAACTGTGATGAGAGATTGATTGTTGATTGTGAATTGAGAACAGGGACAGTTTCTGAACGTAGCCACGAAAGGTGCACTAACACTGCCACACAAATAACAACACATTGGCTATCAACAGGGTGCCTGCGGGTTCTTAATTAAGTAGTCCGAAATTACATTTTACAGATTAACAGCCTGAAGTACTAAACTGTAAAACTCAACTCTATATTTAATAACGTTTCCTTATATGCAAGTTAGTTTGAGATAACTTTTGAGGACTTTCGGAGGCTGTTCTAAGGATGCCATTTTGTTGTTTTTTGGAACTTAGGTTTATGAAAACGTCTTGATGTTACCTGCAGACACCCTGTTACACTGAAATCTGAAGAATGGTTTTATAGCCACTGCCAGATATGCAAGTGTTGCATTATCTATCTATATATAAATATATATCGAATGTCCTCCATCGCTGAATATGCCTTTGTGTTGAAAACAGCAGATTAGCCGAGTGTTTACATTCGATCTCCAGAAAAGCACAGTGTGCAGTGTTTGTCAGCCACAACAACCCAAGACTTGATAGTTTCACCATCTTGAATCCTTGATTAGATTAGCCTGTTCTTGATTTTGTGACTTTCATATGCATTACTGAATTGTTGAGCAATGGCGATCAGTGGCCAGGCCTGTTTATTTAATTTATTTATTTACTTCAAATAATTTTTTTATGTATAAGTAATTGAATACATTCTTCTTTGAACGTATTAAAATCTATTTATCTATGTATGCATTACAACCATTTGATGAAAATGAGTTTCAGACTGATTTATAGCTTTTGTGTTTTTCTTGAAAAGTGTCTATTCAGCTCCATGTGTTAAATACACACACACACAAAAAAAATGTCACCGATCTCACATATTGTATCCTGCTATATTATTGCAAAGAGAAGCTCAGGACTGTTTTTTAGTAAACGAGTTTATCTACTGGTATCATCTGATACTACCAGGGGTTCAGCACACAAAAAAATAATAGACACATCTCAGAAGAAAAGCACACCTTTCTTTTCTGGCTCTGAGAATGTTTATCCCTCATCTGCAGTACTCTATGGCCAAGTAATATGTGTGTTTCATTTCAAAAGGATTTATGGCATGTGAGCCCTTGATTTTGACAAAATTTACTGGAAGTCATAAAAATAGCAAGTAGCAGCATGTTAGCAAGATCCTGTGTTCAGCAGAACAGCGCAGATGAAACTTCATCTTGGGTTAACTTCAGCTGAGTGAAATCTTGCTTAAATATACAGTGCCTTGCATAAGTTTTCACCCCCATTGAACATATTTCCACATATTGTAGTGTTACAAACTGGAATTGAAATGAATTTATTTGGGATTTATGAAGCATGGTGGTGGTAGTATCATGTTCAGAGTTATCCTTGGCCTCTTGGTTGCTTCTCTGACTAATCTCCCACTTTATCCAGTCAGTGATTTTTGGCAGACAGCCTCCTATAGGCAGATTTGTCATATGTTCTTTCCTTTTTTGAAATGATGGATTTAAATCCTGTCGCTTCACATAATATTCGGTTTGATACTTTTTTTGTTTGATACTTTCCCAGAATTTTGTCACAGACATATTTTAACAGATCCTTCCCCATCATTTTAATATTATAGGCTATTTTGTGTAGATTCATTACATATAATCCTAATTAAGTGCATTTAAATTCAAGGGGATGAAAGCAAGAAACGGCATCCTCAAGAATCATTGGTGTGTATACCAGTTCATGCAAATGCAAAACTTTAGCATTAAAAATCCCTGATTGCAGCTTCAACACAATGATGGGTGGGGCTTCTGGTGTACACCCAAACCCAGCAATTTTTATAAAAACATTTTTATATTGATGGCTTGAATGGCATAATGGTCTATTTCCTTTTAGCTACTCTCTTTTTTAGCAGAATAAACACATAGAGCATCTTGGACTGAGAACCTGATTGCTTCTGAAGTTTATGGTTTCAGATTTCAGAAGTTTATGGACCTTGTGCCAAAAAATGAACAATACTTCCCGCACCTGTGACACAGATGGTGGCATATTTTGTACCGTCATGCCTGCAAAGGAACTGTCAGGCTGATTAATACCCTCTTGGGTTCTTTTGATTACATTCCCTCTCGCTTCATCAGTTGCTCTCAATCACTGCAGTAACACACACACTCATAGTGGACCAACCGATGGATCTTGATGAGGACACATGATGTTGTCATGTTTTATGGTCAAACAGAGAAGATCTGCTGCTGAGAAAGCAATGTGCACCATCGTAACCCTGAAACCCTCACCTATCCTTTCATCCATCCATCTCCCCATTATCTGTCAATCCTCCACTGTTCATTTTAATAGCTAATTTGGTTTTAGATGTAATTTTAATCTTTAACGGAAATACACAATAGTTTTAGTTGTATTTTAGTCATTTGGCTATTGTTGTAGCATGCTGTTAGAGGCCGGACGCAAGTGAGTGCAATCAGCATGTGCTTTATTACAGCAAATCCAAAAAAATGTTGTGGTTGATCAGAAGTCAGCAAACAAGCAAGAGTCAAAAACAACCAGAAAACAGGAAAATAAGGCTTTGAACTTGACAAAGAAATGCATGATCAGACTTCACAAAAATTCTTTGACACAACAGGATATAAACTGGTAAATTAATAGAGGGCTATAACACAGAACAGGTGAACACAATAGGGCAACAAATGACAGAAACAAAAGCACACGAAGGACCCAAAACAAACCACATGACAAGGAAGCAGCACTTCTTGTGCTGGAAACGATTTGCGCCGAGAGGGGGAAATTTGTGACAATTGTTCGTTTTAGTCTAGATTGCGTTCTTTTTCAGTTTCCAAAATACAAATGCAATAACCTAGCTAACACATTAATTAACAGGGGGGTGGACCCCAGTGTAGGACGCCAAAAATTCCTGCAATTTAATAGACAACTTAACTAGTATGGATTCACAACATTGTGGAGATAGGATTTGCACTTTTCTAGTTGTCACAACATTACATTGTCACAACCTTACTTTGCTACAACAAAACCTAGACCCTCGTTGTGGCTATGTAATAACAACATAATTTGTTTAGCTGGGAATTTCTTAAATGTCAAATTTTAAAACTTTTTAAGACATGAATTCTTTGAAACTCGTTGTTGCATTTTGCCTGGAGGAGCTATGAACACGAAATCTTTGGAAGGAAACTAGTAGAAGCCTAACTTGCTTAGTGGACATCCCAAAACAATGAAGGTAACTAAAAATGGATAAAAAAAAAATACAAAAAAATATAAAAATTGAAAGCATTGGCAGAAAGCTGTGGTATAAGCAAAAATGATAAATGCTATTATAAGGTGCTAAGAGTAACTCTGCTTCATCGCTCCACCTGGTCGTTGATTATTTTCCTAGAACAGAATGACACGGAGTGTTTTATTCCTTACTTGAGCAGCAACCAGACTGAACTAAAAAAATGGAGTCCTATTGACGTTTTTAAAAGCACTGTCTCAGTATTTAATAAGTACGTGAACTGCGAACTGTCAGAGACTTTATCCGCAGCTTAAAATGAAAAGGAGTAACAATTAGTCCTGTTTGACGAGGGTCACCGCCGACGCGTGTTACAACAGCCGAGGGAATTGTTCCAATTAAAAAACGGACTGCGACAGCAATGATGGACAATTATCTCTCAGCACAGGAATAAAGACAACTTCATTTGTCCCTATTGAGTTTTACATACTGAAATGGCATTTATTTCATTAGACCTTGTGGCATGGCTGGAGTTCACGAGCTCAATTTCAGCCCTGCAGATGAACCAATAATGGGATTTCATTTAAAGACAGCAGATAGAGTCCTAATGAAGGGAAATTTATCATGGTTGCTTTATGGGACAAATCCTTTCTCTAATAATAGTTCATTTAGATCCATAACAAAGTGCTTGCTCATGTTGCAGCAGGACATGAAAAAGCAGCCTATTAGCACAAAAAGTTTCAGAATAAATTTCTAATGTGGTGTTTTTGCTTGCATACACACATTTCTTCGACCCCCTCATCATGTTAAAACATTGTGGGTAGATAAAATTCTTCACAACAGAAAATCTTGGAAGGTCGTACGTGGCTCTAGGAGGTCACACCGTTCTGCTAGTCAAACACACTTCTAGCCATTTGGCAGGTGGGAGGATATACATGGTGTACATAAATACATTATACATTTACTTTAAATCTAGTTCTTAAAATACACGGTTGGACTTTGACTTTATTTAACTTGTTACATAACTTTAATAGATGTGCAAAACATGTTCTTGCAAGATTTCTATTTTGCTTGTTTTAAATGTTTTGCAAGGATCCAGGGAGTTTAAGTAAGTAAATAAGTAAGAAAGTAAGTAAGTAAGTAAGCCAATTCTGATATTCTGGCACCACTAATCTGGGATGCACAAGATTTTTCCCATGAGTCTATTTTCAAAAGTACCACCTTCTTATATTCATAAATAAGTGTCCTCTATAACCAACGTGTCAAAGTCTACATATTCAGTATGAGCGAATATGCAATATGCAGCTTCCTTTCATTCAATATAAAGTAAGTACTTTATTAATTATTGTACCACAGCACTGTTCTCAAATTCTCAAATCTGATTGGCCAGAAGGTGTCGATTTATTTCAATAACAGCAGCTCTGACAGTATTGTCTCCTGCATGTGTTTGTTCTAATAAAGGATCGTTTCTATAGTAACAACTCTTTCACAGGGACTTGGTGGACACGCTGCCTAACTCAAGGCTAAAAATGAACTGATTTTAAAAACTTTTTTGTTATTTAACAGCAAAAAGCACAAATGTTGCAGTTTTAAGTAAGGAGATGTTTATTTCACATTTATGGAAGGAGTCTCTAGTGCGAGTTTCTGAAAAACAGCCCTTTTTTATAAGAAATACCTCAGTCATGTGACACGTTTTAAGTCTGTGTGATCTTTGTTCTACTGTGACACGTACACACATGATTTATGGCACTGTGGGGCAGGATAATGGCTGGTGCAATCAGATTAGCATTGATGCTTAGCTCTTTGTGTTGCACTGCGTCACTGACCACTGCTAAAGGATTGGGCAGATTTATAAATGCGCACACATATATACACTCGTCCTGATTATTCTGCATTTATACATCATCTTATAACGTTACAGACATGCAATGGACCTGCAAAGAAATTTAAAGAAATAACACTGGCATTATTTCAATAATTCAAAAAATACCAATAAATGAAAAGTGTGATAAAAATGGACTAAATCCTGCATAATTACGATTTCAGGACTTCGATTTAGAAGTGTTTGGTGACTCCTCTGAGTTTGGTCGAAATTATAGGATGTACTATAATATAACTATCAAGTGCTATTTTATGAGCTTCTCAATAACGAGTGTGGAAGCCATTTTGTTAAACCAGTGATTAATCTGTATCAATATATCAGTATAGTATCAATAATATATTGGCACTATATTATTAGATTTATTGATGTTTTCACCATCTTCTTATTCATATATCATCATATTAGACTTTTTTTTTTCTCTCTATTACGGTATATCATGTTACATTTGACAGCAAAGAAAAAAATTTTTGTGCTTAAAGGAATGTGCTTGTGTTTACTAAATTATAGAGGCCACAGGGACAGCATCATCATCATCATCATCATCATCATCATCATCATCATCGAGACCTTAAGTCTTCCCTCCTAATGCACAGGCATGTACGCTTTCAGTAACAAAACCAAACTAATGAGGGAAAAAAAACAATTCAGTAAAGTCAACTGCAGCTTTGAACTGACGTACAAGGACATTTACAACAATACACTCATTTCCAGCACTGACACACAATCAATATCTTTATTAGCATGAACTGAATGGACAAATGGACATCTTTTCTCTAGTCTCCAATCACTCCAATACACATCCACTCCACTCTGAGAGATCAATTTGCCTCCGTCCTCCGAATGACGACATTCCAGCTCATTTGTTATTTGTTAATTATGCTGAAGTGTTTGGTGACTCCTCTGAGTTTGATCGAAATCGGTTCAGATGAGTTTGTCTAAATAATAGACACACAGCCTTGATGGAATCTCCCAGGATTCCTTTTCTCTGGTGCTCATCTCACGTAAAGGTAAAAAAAAACACCATGAACGACTAAAATCTTCATCTTTACAATTAATATGTCATTTTCTACGGCATCCAAGATTCATTTTGAGTTTTATCATTTAAACTTTGATATGGTGGTTAATAGTAGCACCAGTGGGATATAGCCTTCGCTAAAAGAGAGTGATGCAGCGGCGCTTTAGGCTTTTAGTCAGTCCAGCTCCCTCACCTCCTCATCTGTACATTCTGCTCAAACGTGGCAGCTTCCAAAGCTTCAACATTCATGCTAACGCTGCCGTCAACACCTTCGCGGTCAACATCTCATAGATCGCTAGCTAGCCGTGCCGAGTCTCAGCGTAATGTCTGCACCAACGTCTCCTTTTCTTCTACACTGGAGTTGAAGTTAAATGTCACTGGAAAATGGTGAGTCCACAAAGCAGCTCATTCTTTCTAAAAAAATGATTTGGTATAAGAGGAATAAAACACTTCAGAACGTGCCGTTAAAGGAAAATAATCTACTTCAAGGTGGTAACAGTGACTCCACTTCATCACACCAATAATTTGTTGATTATTTGTCTATAACTGCCTGCTCCCAAGTGTTTTATTCCTTACTTAACATGTGACACTAACCCAGAACTGGGCCATAAAAATATCATAATACAGCAATGTAAAAATAATAGTAAACAACATTTTAATAAACTAATTCTATTAAATACAATTGCAATAAATATTTAAATATTTTTGCTTGTTTAAAGCTTGTTAATTTTACAGACAATATTAATATGCACCAATATTATACAATATGCTTCTAATTGATAATAATTTACTGTGTGTGTGTGTGTAATCATGTATTTTATACCCAGCTTTCTTCCTGCTCCTTTTCACCGGATTATGTATTATCATTAATGATAGTTTATCCACAAATCTTTATGCATAATCATAATATGAAATGCTGTGATAATTATTAAGAATTGTAAGATTTACAACAGTGAGATTGCAAATATATGCATAGTTTTTTCTATATTTTATTAATTTATAGTGAAAGTATTATGTGTATGAGTTCATGGAATATTTCTGATATGCTTCCCAAGCCAATGTACTCCATAATTCTTATTTAAATTGATTTCTTTTTTTTTTTTCCTCTGACGCAAAAACACTTTGATGTTTTTTTTTTCCCACCACAGCTGCTTTATTGGTTATTTATCAGCTTCCTGGACGTCTCTGTCTCCGAGCTATCATGCCAGTTTCATTTATGCATGACAAACGCATCCCTCCAGCGTGAATATTATAAAGCTCAAGCTTGTATGATTAGTGTTAATCAAATTCAGCACACAAACTGATTACGGCTTGATAAATAAAACGGAATCCTCCAGGAATAAATTAATCGATGCCCACCAGTCAATTCTAATTAGGTTTTTGTCACTCTGAGCTAAGGATGGCAAGGTGAAGGAAACAAATTGCTGCTGTGGATAGGTTTTCTTGCATCTCTGTTCATGTGTGAGTGTGTGAGTGTGTGTCTGAGTGTGCGAATCTCCTAAATGGGTAGCTGTAAGGTGAAAGAAACAGCTGCGGTGCCGTATCGGTTCCCGAGTGTGCCAGGTGGAAACAAGCCTCCACCATTAAAAGTGTACGTTAATTACTGTTTAATTAACCCTGGGGAAAAAATTCAGATCCATCACACCGATAGAGCTTAAGGAGCTTTATAACGTTAACATGTCACATCCAGTTCTGTCATCTGATCTACATTTCCATGATTATTAATCAGCAGCATACAGTATGAATATAATAATAAATAGAGCCATTCTGCGGGGGCCAAGCATGCTTCATAAATACCGCCCCCAGTGCCAAGTTCCTGCCAAGTTACACAAAGTTTCGTGACAGTAGTTCAATGTGAAATGCATGCTGTAATCTGCTCAGCTGATGTCGGCCGTGTTTTTTTTTATACAACTCATTCTTACTTATAAGTCCATGGAGAGATTGGCACAACTGCTCACGACACCAAATATTAGCTTATAATAATAATAATAATAATAATAATAATAATAATAATAATAATAATAATAATAAAACAATTTACATTTTGCCTTTCTCAAAACCAAGGTCTTGAATTTAATCTGAAAGTGGAAAGACAAACAGTGCTAGAAAGTTTAAGATATCCTTGCATTGAGATGTACTTAAAACGTTAAGATATTCATCTAAGGTTCAGCCTGCAAAGTTGTGAGTGACAACAGCAGAGTGGCTGCTGAAGCTGTGGTTCCCCCCAAAGTAACAGAAAAATCTTTTATCTTTCAGTTCTCTATAGAGTGCCTTATATAATTGTAAGGATTCACCCCTCTTGAACATTTCCACATTTTGTAGCATTACAAACTGAGACTGAAATCAAATTCATTGGGATTTATGAAGCATGGTGGTGGTAGCATGGAGTTGAGCATTATCCTTAGCCTCCTGGTTGCTTTTCTGCCTAATCCCCTCTCTACCCAGTTTTGGTGGATGGCCTCCTCCAGACAGAGTCGTCGTTAGGCCATATTTGTTCCATTTGTAATATTGGATTTAATGACGCTCTGAGGAAAGTTTGTTCAAAGTTTGGGATAGTTTTATAACCAAACCGTGATTAATACTTTTGCAGAACTTTCCGTTCGGCATGGGTTTTTTATTCTGAGCAAATCAAAAAATCATAATCCAAATCCAGAGTAAAACACAGGTAGGATGAGTTATAACCCATAATCAGAAACAAGGGGAAACAGGCAAGACTCTAAACCAGGAAAATGTGAATCTAGAAAATACTTAGAATCACAGCAATCAAGGCCAGGATTTTCAAACTTTGAAACAAAAGCATGATAAAACTTTGCAAAACAGACATTGACACAATGGTGTATAAAAAGACAAACCAGTCAGAACAACAAAACAAATACATGGCATTTGTCACCATGGCAACGAGATATGATGGGGGGGGGGAAACCATGGCACTTCAATGCTTTTAACTGGATAAAAACATTACTCAGCTAGTGTGCAGCATCTGGTGTTCATTTTACTGCAGTAACACAAAATCAACTTCCTCTCTCTAAAAATATGCAAGGGACAAAATTATATGAAAAAGAAATTTTCCCAGGACATCTGCCTGGTTTTCAGTCAATACTATTTAAACGTATGTCACATCGTACTTATGACTTTCAACTCACAGTTCAGTGGAACTCTCGAAGGCAGTGTAAGGACACTGGAAGTGTTACAAGATTGTGTGTATTAACTTCTTCACTTTCCATTCCATAATCGAATGTTGTGTAATTTCACATAAAAATTGTCCATTTGGGAACCATTGCACCTGGCCAATCACATAAAATGTCACTGGGTGCACTTTTTACCTAATGAGGTACAGGTGGAACAATGCTACTTTTTTAAAACTTTTTTTTATATATATAAAAAAGGTTTATATCTCCACAAAAAAGGGCCACAATGAATTTGTTTCTTGTGTATTCCATAATAGTTGAAATGTCAGGAGAAGCGAGATACAGAGAGACCCAGTGGCATGCTAAAGGTTGCCATGTCATGTGCCGTCATTGCCAATCACTATGGATTAAAGCTGTGTTCTGATTATAAATCATTTTTCAGCAGACCAGCCATCATCACCCTCTCCTGAACTTTGACCCCACAGAGCACTAATGTGACACCATGGATCAGAATATCAATAGACGAGGTGACCATCTGCCTGCTAATGGTTAGTAAATTGTTCAGGCTCTTCTGCTGGATCTAATACAGATTCAGAGATTCACTGGCTCTGTGATTCGGAATCAGACTTTCAATGGCTCTGTGATTCATATTCAGAGATTCACTGGCTCTGTGATTCAGAGTCAGATATTTACTGGCTCTATGATTCATATTCAGAGACTCAGTGGCTAAATGATTCCTATTCAGACATTCATTGGCTCTATTTTTCATATTCATAGATTCACTGGCTCCATGATTCAGATTCAGAGATTAACTCCCTCTATTATTCATATTCAGAGATTCAACGGCTCTGTGATTCAGAGTCAGATATTCACTGACTCTATGATTCTAATTCACAGACTCACTTTTACTGGCTGTATGATTCATATTTGGAGCTTCATTGGCACTCTGATTAAAATTCAGAGATGCACTGGCTCTATGATTTAGATTCAGAGATTCACTGGCTATATGACTCAGATTCAGAGATTCACTGGCTAAATGATTCCGATTCAGAGATTAACTACCTCTATGATTCATATTCAGAGACTCACTGCTTCTGTGACTTAGATTCAGAGTTTCAGTGGCTCTTTGATTCAGATATTCACTGACTCTATGATTTAGACTCAGATATTCAACAGCTCTATGATTAAGATCCAGAGATTCACTGGCTATATGACTCAGATTCAGAGATTCACTGGCTCTCTGATTCAGAAGTTTCTGGCCATCTCATTAACTGCTTCTCTGTTTCTTTCCTACTGTCATTTCCTCGTGTCTTCGCTTCTCCCTCTGAGGATGTCAGGAAGGTATTCAATAATGGAATTCAAGGAAATAGGAATCGACGCCACACATTTTCCACGAGGCGTCCTTGCTCACTGAAGCATCACTTATTGATGACTTGTTAGCCAGCTGTATGGCCTGTCACCGGGAGTAATGCACAACATGATTACACACTGAATTAACATCAATCACAACATTATTAGTGGCTCTCTTTGGTTCTCCGAGTGTCGATGTTTTAATGATTCAGAGTGAGAGACTCATTAGCGACTCAGACTCATTCAGATTCAGTTCCAGACCATTTTTTTATTCATCCATTTTGTCCTATTTTCACCTGGTTGTTACTCTCATTTAGGATTTCAGTCCAACAAAAATCCTGCTGTTAATATTGTGCCAAGCTGTTTAAAAAGTAGCGAATGAAATACTCTGTGCCATGCTGTTAAAGGAAAATAATCAACAATGTGGTGTGAGTGGTGTGATTTAGTGGAGCTACGGTTACAACCCGAAGTGGATTAATTTTCCAATAACAGCACGTCCTGAAGTGTTATACCACAGTAATTTGTCAAAGAGTACAATTTTAAATTTATTAATGAACAACATTGTGCTTTTTATCCATTTATGGTTACACTTAAGGTTGTGGATGTTATAAAACACGTTAATTATAGCAGCTAGGAACAGTTGACTCAACAGCACTGTGGTGTATAATTTCTTTCCAAATGCAAATACCTTTAAAACAACTCTATTCTAATAGGTTTCATGCTAGCATTTCATATGGAAATGAAATATGCAGATGAACTTGGGTCTGCTCTGTCACTTCTTAAAGTGATTTGATCAGCACCAGAATTAGTGAAGGTTATTTTTTTCTGCTTTTCACTCTGAGAACATAGCGACCATTCATACGTTCATTTTTCTCAAAAATCTTTTAGCTTCGCCTGTTATAAAGTGCTGTGCCGCAGCCACCATGAGGCTACTTAACCTTTAAAAGGAGCTTCATGAAGCTTTCCAAACTATCGCAGCACTTTAGGCAGTGCTTAAAATAATATTCCCCCAGCTCCGAGTAATGCTATAATGATTATTTAGGCAGTTCTCCAACAGCTGGGCAGTCTAATGAATACTATTCATTTCAGCCACGGATTAATCTCTTTAGTCTCTCTTTGTGCAGTTATCCATATGGCACCGATATTATGTTCTCATTTAGACTCAGTCTTTTAGCCTGCCTATATTTAGAGCATCGGTTTCTTTTCTTTTATGGGCTGGAGTTTGTTAAAGCTCTAGTGTGGATGCCCAGCTGGGGAGGAAAATCCATTTGGATCAATAGAAGGGATTTCTTCAAGAACATGACAGAAAATGCAACACTAATACAAAGAGAGCAATAGAACTGCAGTATAGTAGTGAAAAGGACAGACACTAACAATGCATGAAGTAAGGAATGAAACACTGCGTGTTGTACGGTTATAGGAAAATAATCAACGACAGAGTGGTGTGATGAAACGGAGTTATTGCTGCCATTCTGAAATTGATTCCTTTTCCATTCCTTCCTTCCGTTTTCTCCATTTCTAGCTGTGGAACGTCCTCAAAGACAAATTAATTCCTGTTATCGCTTACGTTATAGCAGCTGTAAACTGTCATTCCTTCATCAGCATCTCTCTCTCTCTTTTCTTAATCTCTCTTGAAGTGAAGAAAACCAAGAAAAATAGTTGCAAACTCATCTGTTGTGCTAACAAAGCGCTGACACTGGAGACTCCTTCCATAAATGTTAAGTCTGTGTCCTTGCAGAAGCCTGTCTCTGTTTACAGAGTTAGTGATGATCAGCATATCTGCAGGTGACCTATCCTCAATAAGGAGAGGAAATAATGAAATTAAAAGTAAATATTAAAAAAAAAAAAATGGTGCAAGTCTAGGTTAGGGGCAAGAAATAACACTAATACTAGAGTGGTTTTTTTTTAGATGTAATTTACTAATAAACTTCATCCAGAAGCAGTTGTGAGAGGTGATTATCTCGTAACAGGTGGATATTATTCCCTGAACTCCCCCTGAGGCTGAAGTTAATAGCTTAAACGAACTGCCAAAATGAATTCCATCATATTTGACCTTTATTTTTTTCAGCCAACACTTTATTAATTCACAGGAGAGAGGTTTGGGAAACGCACGCAGGTTTCAAGAAACTTAAAAAAAAAAAAAAACCTTGGAACTTGGAACTGAAAAACTTCTTAACTTCCCTCACTTGTCTCAATTGCATGACTGTCAGCACCCAGAAGGCTCCTCTTTCAGCAGTAATGATATCTTCGCTCTTTTCTTTAACATTATTGTACCCTCCTTACTTAAGAACCTTAGCCTCCTTCACCTCAATTACATCTCCGTTTGTGCATTTGGTGCAGGCTTTTATCAAGCACGGAGCTGTTATAATGATACGAGGACCACTGAATGGAGAGGAGCTGGAGGAAGAATCACGAATGAACTCACACACACTCTCAGAGAGCTCAACACGGGGGTTGGAGTAAATGCTGGTGCTCTGAAGTGCTAGAAAATCTAGTCACGAGCCAGTAAAATGATGCAAGTTGAAGAATTTAGATGTAATCGTGTATTAAGAGTCATCTAGCATCTTAAAGTATAACTGATGTAACGGTAAATTGATTGAGTCCGCTGGTAGGTCAAGCTAAAGACCAACCAGTCAGGATCTTATAAATAAACAGAAACCACTTAAAGTTATTCCTACCCTCAGAAAATGGGGGAAATAAATGAAATGTATTCATCAGTATGACTGTGAGACATGATTTGATCAGCACGAACGCTGACTCAGCAGGAACACAACTCATTTCCTTCACTCTTTCAGCATCGCTCTCTATAACACGAGACTGATTTATATCTCCATCTACACTTTAAAAACAGACATTTCTAGAAAAGTCTTTTGCAGGGTTATCTTTTTCTTTATATCTTTATTGCTTTCAGAGATGTTTCTAAAGAAAACTTTTTTTTTTGTAAAAGATTTCTAATAGAACCCTTTTTGTGTAGAGTTTAGACTAATCTTTCAAGTTAAGTTGATCCTCACTTCATCAAGAAGGATTAACCCTTTCATTCAGTATCTACATTTATAGCTCATTGATTTAAGGCAGTTTTTAAAGGAAAATATAAGATGTAGATCAACTCCTAATCACTTGAGACAATTACGGCATTATAATCTAAAATAAATAATTTTTTTTGCTTGCTAGACAATTTGTCGTTCTAAATGCTGGATATATCTGATATATTGTTATAAACTTTCTAGAAAAAAAAAAAGATTAATAGATTAATATTTCAGACTCCAATGAACACCTTCACTGAACATATTTTTTTAAACATACTTTAAAAAAAAAGATTACACTCTAAAATCAGCTATATATTTGCGACAATCTTAAACTGCATAAATGTTGTACATGTCAAAGAATATTGTTATATTTTGTATAATTTTGGTCATCTTCAGACCTGAATGTTACCAAGTTTGGAACATTTTTTTAAATGTCAGGTTTGTTTTATCCTTTTTTTTTTTTTTTTTTAAAGACAATCCATTTGCTTTTTTCCCCTAAAAGTCAAAATTCAGTGCAATTTTACATACCATCTAAAGAATCTGGAGATATTTATTTTTTACCTACTTTTTGCATGAAAGGGTTAGAATGAACATCAAATTGGAAAGAGAGTTCTAATTTCCTCCTCTGCTTTGCTCTACATTTCTGTCCATAATTCAATGCAATTTCACAATGTTTGGATTCAGATGGAGTCTATAAAAGAGATCATTCATTATGAATAAGGTCTTTATGAACTTCGGTGAAGTGTCCTGCTTGTGGAGGAGATCAGAAAGTCAGGAGCTTTCCTCTGCTGCCATCTAGTGCCATAGATAACAACTACACTGACTTCCATCTGTCACGATGCGAAGCCATGATGCTGGAAGTCAGTGATGCAAAGATGCAAAGCCATGATGCTGAAGCTACTAGCTGGTGTCGCTTGTAGTTTGTCTCTTATGGCCGTGTAGGTTTAAAAACATTGCTTATGAGCTTATTAACGGCTTTCACAACTCTCTAGTTAGTCCAGAACCTTCACGAGCCTCCACTGTTCTTCAGATGTGTGAGTGGGGAACTGAAGAAACGTCGGACCACACGCACCGCGGGATAGGACCAAAGAATCATTCGAACCGTCTGTTGCATTAACGTGTCATATATAATTTGCATAGTAATCGCTCATTGCGCTGTCACAAAATATATTTCATATAAATCTCAGTATACGTACATTAAAGGTTCCATCAGTGATTTTGGCATAATCTGAGAATACACAATTATTGTTCCCTTCAAAGCCACACCCCCAAAATATGCAAGAACTGACATTCGATATGACTAACAGCAGAGTAAAGACACCTCCTTGTCCTGATTGGTTGGATGTCGGTGGTCCTCCTCATGTGTTTTTCTTCCGATTATCACCTGAGGCTTCACCGAAACCGAGTTTTTCCTCTACGCAGAAATGCACTGACCTTTTTTTATTCAGTCAAAATATCTAAACAGTGTTCAGACCCATCTTTAATATTATTATTCTTTGCCTGACTATAATGTCTTTGTGACGCTGTTAATTATTATCTTAAATAAGCACACACACACACACACACACAATGTTTTTTTTTGACAATATGAGAAAGATCATAGTTCATGAATGTGCAGGATACGACATCAACCACAAGGAGGACTCGGCTTGTCATAAATAATATTTAATTTTTTTTTTTCAGTATGAGTGCCTCGCTCTATATATACACATATATATAAATATATAAATGTAAGATAATAATCAGTCTTCTGACAGCTCACTTATTATTTCAGCCAATGCAGTGGCTTAGAAAATAGAACTCTATATAATATAGTGTATATATAATATAATATAATATAATATAATATAATATAATATAATATAATATAATATAATATAATATAATAGGAAAATATATTTTTTGCAGAAATATTATACACCAACTGAAAAAAGCAGAACTGTATGCTACATGTTGTATGTTACAAAATAAAATGCAAAGAAGAAAAAACAAATTAAAGTAATTTTTAAAAGAGAAATCAACATGCATCATGTAAATACTGGAACGATTAAGTAAGAAATAAAACACTCCGTGTCATGCAGTTATAGGAAAATAATCAACATCAGGGTGGTGTGATGAAGCGGAGTTACTGCTACTAATCTATAGCTGATTATTTTTCATTCCTCTTACGCCACAGGAATTTGTCAACAATTACATTTTTTTTAATTAAAGAACAACATCATAGTTTGTATCCATTTATAGTTACATTTAATTATTTATGTCCTGCTAGCTCTTATGTTGCAGCAGCTGTAAACAGTTCCGTCACCAGCCTCTCTTTTGTCTATCGCAGCTTCTTGAGAAAGCACAATGTGTGTCCTGAAGATGTCAGAAAACTTAAAGCTTCACCTCTGACTGTTACAAAGCTCTGACACTGGAGACTCCTTCCCTAAATGTTAAATAATCTCCTCCTTCTTCGCCATATCATCAATTACGCAATATGAAGCATCACCCATACAAGTCCCTGTGCATGAGTTGTTACCACGGAAACGATAATATATTAGAATGTATTCACATACATCTATGATTAGATCCGATTTGACCAATCAGAATCGAGAATGCGACAATGCTGGGGTAAAAGATAGCAATTTGAAAGAAAAAAAACACCTTTCCGAAATGTTCCATTCCATCAGTATTTTCGTCAGATTTGTCGGAATTGATCTAACGTCCTGTTTGCTGTACGTTTGCACAAATCTGGCAGTGTGAAGAAGGCAGTTACTTAGTAGTGACACCATCTGTCCAGCTTTCTTTTTCTCTTCCAGTGAAGATAAACAATTCTCTTTGATTTGCACACACACAGTTCCTTACACACACACACACACACACACACACACACACACACACACACATACACATACACATACACACATTAAACCCCTGTCACAGCCTGTTCTGGGGTAAATTATGCTCTGTGTCTGTGTCTGTGTGTGTGTGTGTGTGTGTGTGTGTGTGTGTGTGTGTGTGTGTGAGTGTGTGCTCTTTGCAAAACTGCTCATGCTGAAGAAAGTAAAGAACGTGGAGATCAAATCCAGTTCACATTGACGTAGAACACTACTAAGTATGCACAGAGACCAGAAGATGGACAGATCGAGAAGAACAAAAATGCAAAACGAGGAGCAGCACTACATATTCCATGTAAAAGGGACTAAACAAAGAGCAGCCGCCTCCATCCTCCAGCCACCCTCCCTTCCTCCCTTCACTCACTCCCTCCTTCACTCACTCCCACCCTCCCTTCTCTAGCACTTGCTAAAAATATTTCTTTTTTTTTTTTTTTTTGAGCAATGCTTGTGGATCGCCTTTGATCCGCGCGCCACTTGGGGCGCCGTGCGTCATCTCTGACGTCATCTGAGAGTCTGAGGGAGAGAAAGAGAGAGAGAGACGCTCTCTCAGTGGAGGTGGACCGCCTCGGCCTTTATGAATGAACAGAGGAAAAACAGCAAAAATATTTAACCCTTCTGTTCTGTCCGGGTTTAAACCAGCTCGTTGACAGAAAATTTCAATTTTCTGGAGTATTCTTTGGAGCATGCATGATTTTTATGAATATTACACATTCTGTCCATCTCTTTCAGTCCAATGCAAAAGTTTATACCCCCCAATAGTGTCTAGGTGGGAAAAAAAAGGAAATGGAAAAAAAAGGAAATGTGGGTGACATTTTGCCATGATCCTTTCAGTTTTCATGACCTGATTTTAAAAAAGCAGAAAAATGTCAAAAAATTATTTTACAACTGAGATAATCCAAGAAGTATCCAGAAGCTGTTCAGAGGTTGGACATATTGTTAAAGGCAAATCTTAAAAGAATACTTTTATCATATTCATGAAGATCATTTAGATTTTTTTTTCTTGCATGATTAATATCTTTACCAAAATTTTCATCTATTTGACCATTTTTCTTTTTTGTAAAAAAAAAAAAAAAAAAAAGGAATATTTCTGAAAACACTCTAAATGCTTTGTTGCTATAAATTTTAATGCTCTACAGTAGCAGCTCATTCACACCATGCCATCATGTTTTATTCCTTATTCGTCCTTGTTTAATTTTGTCCCAAGTGTCTGCAGATGTTTGCGGCCAACTTTTGTGTGTTGGGTTTCATAAATATTAATTATTTTGCTGATAATCAGTGGTCAAATTGCAAAATAAGAAATATGCAAAAAAAATGACAAGGTTTGGAGCTAATAAAAAAAACTGTTTTTAAATTGCTCTGTAATTTCTAAAAATAAAAATCAATCAATCAAGTAATCTATAAATTATAATTATAGAATTATAACAAATATGCATGTATATAATTTATATGTTACAATAGTGTTGGGGTAAAACAGAAAAAAGGTTAATAGGACAGCTTATTAGTGTTAATTAGTAAACAGAACTCTGTGTGTGTGTGTGTGTGTGTGTGTGTGTGTGTGTGTGTGTAGAATCATTTACATTTACATATGTACATGCTCACATGCGGATAATGTGATTAACTGCTGTGTTAACTAATTAATTCCTCAATCAAAGCTCCTAATTCAATTATCCCGAATCAAACGGAATTCCACGGACAAACCTGAGCCTCTGACAGGAATCCGAATGATCCCATGACACACTCGGAACTCTTTCGACACTTTTCCTCAACTGCACTATAATTATCCCCTGAAATGAACTAATCGGAAAGCAGTCGATATCAGGATGACTGCGTAATCAGATACAGATCTAAATGTAACTCAACACACACACACACACACACACACATGCTGTTACTTGGCAACAACACTGTTACCAAGAGACTGATTGCAAGGGATGCTGGTTTCCATGGTAACGGCGGTGGCTGAGTCATCCGCAGTGCAGCATGGTGAGCCGTTTAAGTTCCGAAAGTCACACTGAAAGCATCTCTTACATCACACACCAGGATGAGATCTGCCACAGCACCCTCAACGCACATCGTGTACGGTGTGTGTATGGTGACATGGCGCTAACAGTCGAACGTACACACTCGGCCATCAACACACTCACTACATAACATCACATCTAGTTACTGTACCAGTTTACACGTAACCAAGTCACTGTTCGTCAAATGACAGGTTTACATTAACACATTCGTTCTAATATGTTTCCATAGTAACAGCTCATTCACAGGGACTTGTACAGCAGACGTTTAACATAAACTGTTTTAAACACTGTGTGTAATTGTTCAGAGTTGTTTTTTGTAAGGAGATGTTTATTCAAGATTTATTAACGATGTCTCCATTGTCAGTACTTTGTAACAGTATGTTTTGTCGTATGTTGTAAAGTTGTAAGGTTTGTTGTAAAGTTACGTTTTGTACTATGTTGCAAAGTGGTAAGGTTTTGTAATATGACGTATGTAGTGTGCTGTAAAGTTTTGTACTGTAAAGTTGTTCCATTTTGTAGTATGCTGTAAAGTTAAGTTTTGTAGTGTGCGGTACAGTTATGCTTTGTAGTATGTTTTAACATTATAAAGTTTTGTAGTGTTGTACCATTAAATTTAACAGTATGCTGTAAAGTTGTTAAGTTTTGTCGTATGCAGTAAAATTTTCTAGTGTGTTGTACAGTTAAATTTTGTAATATGTTGTAAAGGTGTTAGGTTTTGTAGTATATTGTAGAGTTACATTTTGTAGTGTGTTCTACATTTATGTTTTGTAGTATATTGTAACATTATAAAGTTTTGTAGTGTGTTGTAAAGTGGTTATGTTTTGTAGTATGTTGTAAAGTTGTAAGGTTTTGTAGTACGAGATTTGTAGTGTGTTGTAAAGTTGTAAAGTTTTCTAGTATGTTGTAAAGTTCTTAAGTTTTGTAGTATGCTGTAAAGTTAAGTTTAGTAGTTTATTATAATATTATAAAGTTTTGCAATGTGTTGAACAGTTATGTTTTGTACTACGTTGTAACGTTGTAAAGTTTTGTAGTGTGTAGCACAAGTTTTGTAGTACATTTTGTAGTTTGTTTTGTACTAGGTTGTAAAGTTGTATGGTTTTGTAGTGTGTTGTAAAGTGTTGTGATTTCATAGCATGTAAAGTTGTTAAGTTTTGTAGCATATTGTAAAGGTTTTAAGTTCTAAAATTATGAATGTTGTAAATTTACATTGTGTACTATATTGTAAGGTTTTAGTAGTTACACATTTTAGTTACAAATTTTATAGTATGCTGTCAAGTTGTATGGTCTGAAGTTTTGTTGTTATGTTTTGTTGTACGATTTCATGAAATCTCTCTGGTATCATTCAAATATTAAAGAAATAAAAAAAACATCGAGGCCAGTCTCATACTGTCACGCCACTCAGAGCAGAGGTATTTGTGATTATAATGAACATCATAAACATTTCTTATATTGCAGCATGCAACAATATCTTATAATGCAACATTTCTTATATTGCAGCATGCAACAATCCATAATGCATAATAAACCTAGCTATAAAGTATAATACACTTTCATAAATAGTTATAACAATTTGTATAATGCCTTATGAATGCATTATGATATTTATGATATGAATGTATTCATAGTTCCTTTTAACTATGACCTCCATATGAAGAGTTACTGTTACATATCAGCAATTACATAGAAACGAGAACATATTAGAACAAGAGCATTAATATAAATATGTGTTTTGCAGCTGCACTACTGTCAGAGCTGCTGTTATAGGAAATGAATCAACACCTCCTGACCAATCAGAATCCAGACATGGATGCCTCTTCTCTGAGCCTCCTGTATCTGCTCTGCACACACACACACACACACACACACACACTTCTCCAGCCACATTTTTATCGTTGGTGGTTTGATTTGACTGCCAAACGTAGGAGAGCAGTGCCAGGTGCAAACGCTTCTCAGTTCTACACTTAACACTTTTTGCATAATTTTCCAGCTCGGCGCTGTCGTTAGATAACGCACTCACCGAGGACAAAAATAAAACGCCTAATCACACACGCTCTCTCATTATCCTTATATAGTACTTATATAATCGGTTTTGCCTTAAGGTTCCTTTTCAAACACTGTCATGTAGTTGATTGTGAGAGAAAGGTGGAAAATATGGGCTGAAACCCTTGTGCTTTGTGTTTTTATTGCTAAACCATAAAAGCCCGAACGTCTACCTTTTCGCACCGACGTGTGCCCTAATCTGGCGTAAACACAGCTTTATGACAATCCCCAGGCCTGTCGTTAATTTGTGTGCTGTTGTGGAGCGGGGCTGATAATAAGCAGAGCCATTGTGTGGTGTGTGTGTGTAGGGAGTAGAGGGGGTGACCCCGGCTCTCTCACACTGGCACCACTCTCACTCAGGATGAATCCCAAGTGGCTCACTAGTCTTGCTATAAGTGCACTACATTAGCAGGGAAATAATGGCTTCTGCGTCTCATGTATATACATGTACACTTAGACAGAAGGCTTGTAACCCCCACGGTTATAAAGGGTCCATACAATTCCCTGTTTATTTATTTATTTAAAATGAAAAGATCATTATTCGCCAGCTCTAGGATTTGTTCGTCAGCTGATGAAAGCCAGCAAGTCACACTTGTATCCATTTCTTTTTCCACTCTAAAACAGCTGCTGATTCTAAGAAAGAATCACAGCTGGAAATTAATTAATCGGATATGAATTTTTTTAACGTGGTCTAATTGTTTGCATGACGAGAGCCAGTTAATAAGCATGGACTTGGAAAAAAAAAAACCATACAGCTATAATGCAGATGTAATGATCACTTTTGGTACAAATAATTATTAATCTAAAGCCGAGGGAAGTGTCTGTGGAACCAAAATAATTACAGCAGTAAAATCTTTCAATTTATGTCAAATATCTGAAGTTGCAGGTTTATTAGTTCTGAACCTGTATGTTTAATACACTAGTGACTCCACGTATCTGATTCCTTTTCCCATAATTATTAGCAATACAAACAATATATTTTAAAATTGGGATAAAAAAAATCCTTTCTTCTGTAAATGTTAAAATAAAAAAAATAATAATATTCCTGCGTTTTATTATTACAAATTATATTAATAAATAAACAAATAAATAATTTAAAACAATTAATTCACTGGGTAGAATTAAGCCAATTTATAAAAATCATAAATTAGAAAAAGTTAGAAAAATCATTTTAGTATTCCACAATAGTTCCACTCTCAAAAACAAACAAACAAACAAACAAACAAACACATACATACATACATAAATAAATAAATACATAGATAGATAGATAAATAAATAAATAAATTTTTATTCAATTCATATGCTATAAAAAAAGGAACAAAAAATCATATTGTTCCAATCAAACAAGTATATATGACAAGTATATAATAATGAATGAAGGAATAAATGAATTCATAAATAACTTCATCTGTCTGAAAAATTAATTATAATGCATTTTAATATTTTTTGTCATTTTAGTAAAAACAGTGTTAGTATTGTTTCAGTTTAAAACATGAATAATAAATCTGCTGGACAAAATTATTTTAGAATATGGTTTCACTTATAGAAAATATTATTAATAAACAAAACAAACAAAAACAAACAAACAAACAACTAAATAATATGTAGAATTAAGAATTAAGAAATTGAATATGTTGGAAAAATATGATATTAGTATTGTTCTGCTTAAAATAAGAAATAATCAAATGAATGAATGAAATTCTGAGTCAAATCTATCATAAGGGTTGCTGCATCAGTAACAAATGACCTAGCAATAAAAAAGACAATCCCATAATCCCCTTTTCTAGAAATTTGAGATACCACGACCCCCCATCCCCCCCACCACACACACTCACACACCATACACACACACACACACACACACACAGCATGCACACACCCCCTGCATTGATGCATTATTAAGAGGGTGTACTTCTCTCTGCACCCCTCTCCTAACTCCTAACATCACCGAAAATCCCTTCATTATTCATGTCGCGTGAACGCGCAGCGCTCTCTAACAGGCGTATAGGATTTCTGCGTGCATTGTGCACGCGCTGTCCAATGGCGGAGGCGCGAGCTGGGGGCGAGTGGGTGCGAGCGCGAGCGCGAGCGCGCGCGCGCGGGTGACGAGCTATAAATAGAGCAGCTCTCTCTTTGTGGAGGAGCGCGCGCACTGCATGCATAACAAGGTAAAGGTGGAGCAGGAGAGTTCAGTTCATCTGCTGTAATTATTATCAATATTATTAACAGTATCCAATATTATTACATGTTTAGAGTAATTATACATGTATTTATCAATATTATGCTCCATATTGTGTTACTGTTGATATGGTGAAGTCTTCTGTAAGGAATATTTAGCATTTATGGAAGGAGTCTCCAGTGTCAGCGCTTTGTAACAGTCAGGGCTAAACAGCGATAACTTAAAGTTTACGCGCTGAGGTTTCTTGCTAACATGACAAGCTGTGTTTTTTTTTTTTTTACGTATTAACTTCACGAAAGTGAAAAAAGAGAGGCTGGTGATGGAACGATTGTTTATAGCTGCTATAACGTGAGGGAGAACAGGATGTTATGTAACTATAATGTATATGTAACTATAAATGGATAAAAAGAATGACTAGTTCATTAATAAATAAAATGATTGTAAACATTGACAAATTGCTGTAGTATAAGAGGAATAAAACACTTCATGATGTAAAAACAGTCAACTTCAGTGTCGTAACTTTACTCTCCTTCATCACACCACTCCATCGTTGATTATTTTCCTACAACTGCACAACACTGAGTGTTTTATTCTGTACTCAAGATACAGTAAGGAATGGCTAAAAACGTACACACAAACACAAACTATCACACTACCCGAAGACGTTGTTATGATACATGATATGTATCAGGACGTATTATTTTGCTGGGGTTTTGCTAAGAAAGCACCAACAAGGGGAACTATAAGTACAACTATAAAACATACAGGGTTTTTTGTTATTGTTGTTGTTTTTGTCTTTTTTTTTTTTACAAAGAAATATCAGGTCAGTTGTTTGTAGCTTTGTAGGCCCATTCTTCACATTTTCACAGATCTACCTCCAGCATCTTCTGTATGTTCTTTATCCTCATATCTGCTCTAAATTGATCAGACTGCCATCTTAAAATGAAGTTCGGACATCATTACAGTTGTTTAGGGTTGTTTTGTCCACTTTTCATTTTGGAATTTAGATGATTTTTTGTAGAAATTAGATGATTTTTTGTAGATAACTACTAATGGAAGTCACAGTGGCTTAGTGGTTAGCACTGTTGCCTCACAGCTGCAGGGTTGGGGGTTTGAATCCTGCCTCTGCCGTGTGTGTGTGTGTGTGTGTGTGTGTGTGTGTGTGTGTGTGTGGCATTTGCTTGCTCTCCCCACGCTTCAGGGATTTCCTCTGGGTACTCCAGTTTCCTCCCCCAGTCCAAAGACATGTTGTAAACTGATTGGGATTTCAGTCCTTTGTAGGATAAGCAGTACAGAGGATGGATGGATAACTACTAACAAAATCAAGGTAGATTTTCTTTTATCCTTTCACAAAACACATATATATATTTATATAATCAATTTTTTCAAATAATATTTTTTACTAGCTACAGAAACTACCAAGAACTAAAGAAGTAGAATTCAAAGCATCATTAGGGTTTATATAGTACTAAAAAAAAGGAAGAGTATTTATATCAATATTCATATGATTGTTATGCAAAGATCACATTTGAATGGATGATGCATTATTATTATTATTATTATTATTATTATTATTATTATTGCTGCTCGTATCTCTTTAAATGGGATCGGTCTGTTTTTGTGCGCGCGGATGAGAGAGAGAGAGAGAGGGAGGGAGAGAGAGAGAGAGAGAGAGGGAGGGAGAGAGAGGCTTTGTGTGCACATACAGGCTGAATAGACACTAGATGCCGTTATTTTTAGCCTCCATCATCACGCTGTTTGGTTTTTGCGCTTTCGCGTGATCTTTGCTTATAGTTATAATAATAATATTAATAATACTGCTAATAACATTTTTTTTAACAGTAAGGAGTTCGTCAGATCTCTATGGCAACATCGACACGTCGTAGCATCACTGATCGGCGACGGGCAGGGCCGCTCTTATCGCATATTTATTTATTTCCCCGTCCCTCGTGCGCGCGCGCCGCGACGTTGTGGGAAACGTGAACGCGCCCGGGCTGGAAGGCTTTCACCCACCCATCATGGATTAGTCCTCGCGCGCGCAAAAAAAAAACAAAAAAAACAAAAAAAAACAAAATACTCCATCATAAGGTAAGATTATTCCGCGTTATGAACCATAATAATAATCATAATAATCATGATGACAACAAGAGCAATAACAACAATAACAATAACAACAAGGACAAACGTGGTGTCAGAATGACGTGCGCGCGAGACGCAAGGATGAACCGAAAACGTTCGCGTGCAGGCTCTTTCTGTTTCCCGGTAATAACGGTGCTCTTCTGGGAAACATATTCATGTTATACATCCTGTTATATTATGTGCAGATAAATCTGCTCGACTGCTCTGGTGAAGGAAATGAGAACTGAGAAACAGGGAACCGCATCATCATTCGGCTCTTTGTCTATTTTTTCTTTTTTTTTCTTTTTTTTTTTTTTTTTGCATCACTCTGCATCATCGATCGTGTATTGGAGCGAGAGAAAAAAGCGACGCTGAACGATCTTTATGACGTCATCTCCCGTTATTCCCATGCTCGAGCTCACACAGGAACAGGAAGCAACTTGGGCATCATGATTGCAGTGATGTTTCATGATTGCTTTCCTTCCACCTCTTTCTTTGGACTGCATCTGGATGGTTCTGTACGTGTTAGAGGTGTAGCGGAACACGGATACGTTTTTCGGAACGACCCGATAATGTGGTCTAAACGGATACAAATACGGATACGAATAGAACACGTGATATTGGTTTGTTTGTTTGTTTGTTTGTTTGTTTGCGTTTTGTTTTAAGAAAGCTTGCCAGAATAACTAACCGGGCGTCTGACTCGGGATTCCGAACGCAACAACATTTACGCAACTTTTAAGCTACGAGCTGTCAGATATGAAGCTCGTGGGAAGACCACGTGAACGTTCGGTGCTGTGTGATGCATTTACTGTGTTCGTTCGTTCATCCTTAGTAACTGCCTGCTCAGGGTGGAGGGCTTTAAAGTCAGCTACTAGTTTGTTTATATTTTGGGAAAAACACAACCAACTAAATGAATTAGAAAATATCGTGGAACATAATAACTTGCGTGAGCGGGATTAGAAAGTTGAGATCAATTATGAACTGGAGTGATGTAGCTGAGGTCGAGGAACTGTCAGAGCCAGAATTCACACACCATGAGGACATTTCTACATCTCGTTACCCCCCCAACAGTCTTTCCATGGCATAGAGTTTACTGTATTTATTTCCAAAATGAAAAATCCTTCAGGTTTAGGCCACGCCCACTTCAGCTTTATATCTACGTATATGTATTCATCTTTATATCTATGTCTACAGATACAGGTGTGAATATTCGGAGCACTAAACAGATACAGATTGTGTCATTTCGTTACACCCTAATCATATGTGCTATGCATGTTATATGTGCTATAATGCATGCTATGATGCACTAAAATAGGTTCTGATTTTGATTTTCAGTCATGATAGTGATGTATTTCCTAATTGTGGATTCGTAGTTCGCCTGCACTGCACAATTTAATTACACCTATTAGTCAGTTTAGTCCAAAATCAGTGCTATTGTTACTCTGGATTCATTTGCATTTTGGTTTGTTTTCACACTTGAAAACGTATCTGGACCACTCACTCACAAGGAGTTTCCTCGTCCTTCTTAACCTTCATAAGTGTTCTTCATAACCCCTATCCCAGAAGAACACAATTTTACATGACCTGTTTATCCTAGAGCGATTTTGTTGCCACTTGAAGTCAAAAGTTACGTCAGACAACTTAGCTAGCTAATGCATTGTTTGGTTTAAAATATATATATATATATATATATAAATCTAAGCTTTTTATCGTTTTTTTATGCTTAGCCTTTCTGGTTAACAAATTGATACCAAATAACTAGCTAATGTTTTTTTTTTTTTTTTTTTTTAAATACCACAGCTATACATGCATCATTTGCAGACGTCGACACCTAGTGGCCTGGAGAACTTGAGTTTTTCGTAAAAGCTGTTGTCTTGTGAGTTTGCGCTGAATGCTGGAACAACATGGCAGCGTAGAATGATTGTCGTGGATCTAAATGTGAATACTGGACTTTTTGTGGAGCTTCCAGCTCTTTTCGAATAACCGTGTCGAGGAATGGAAACATTTCTAGCTCTTCTCGTCTTCAGGTTAGGGGTGTAAGGACTACATTGGTTCTCTTGATAAGAATTTCAGCATTATCAAACCATTATCAAAATCTTTCCATTAACTTTCTACTAGCTAATATTTGCCACTCTAGAGTTGTCACAGTTTGGATACCATGTATAGTATTACAATTCTCAAAAAAAGCCATATTCTAGTCCTATATATTTGGACAGGATTATTTGCAATACCTTTTTTTTTTTTTTTTTTTTTTACACGTCTTCTCTGAAATAAAACTCTTCTATCTGGAAGGCAGTTAAATTAACACAGGGTGATCGTGTTTCCACAGGACTGTTTTTCTGACGAACCTGAGTGTTTCCATCACACATACTCCTATGTTGTTTTATATACACGAATGTAGAGATCACAATCATTTATGATTATATTTATTCATTTGGCAGCATCTGATATTAGATGATTGAGGAGAGAGATGACAGCAATATTGCTCATTCATTATTTTGACTTCATGGCTTGTATTAATATAAAATGGCTTTATATGTGTAATGTCACATGCTAGATGAGTAAATACGGTGAGTGTTTCGATTTTTTTTCCCCCAATGCAACAGTGTCAATCCTGATGGGACTAAAATTCTGGGAATGCCTGCAGAGTTGGTTAAAAAAAAATTAATTTGGTCTGGTAGGAGTGAGAAAAACCCCACTATGGCTAATTCATCACGCTATTTAAGACAAATATGGTAGTACATAATAACATTTTGTATTTCTGTTGCGTACATTACTGAATTAGCTAAATTTTTCACCAATATTTTGTAAAAAAAAAAAACTACTTTTGCAATTAAGATAGCAGTTACATTTTTCACACTGGTTTTCCAAAACAGCATCGATTTATAATTTTATAATTCATAATTTTAGATTTTTCTGCTTTTTAACACCAATTTTTTGCTTTTCAACACCGACATACTGTATATTTATGATGTTTACATAAAATTAGGCTGCGGACAAATCACTACCGGATTTGCTAAATGGATTTTGTGCTTCATTAAAAAATAATCCTCGTCTGTTGGTCTAATACAGCGTTAAAAATGTGTAAAGAAAGAATTTTACTTTAGCGCATCACACTATTTACCGCATGGTTTGCTACACTGACAAAAGTAACAATTACACAAACCATGGACAGGAATTAAAACCTGAACCTGATTTTTAGCTTCAGGTAAAAAAGCTTATAAAAGATTTTCTCTGGTGTTAGTTGTTTTGTCTTGATCTAAAATAACCTTAGGTGCACTTATCTTGTTTTTTCTTTACACTCAATGCTTAATTTATTACGTCCACCTCCCATGTCGGCCACGTTGTAGGTGTACGATTACTGACTGGACCCCATCTGTTGCTCTAGACAGTGTGTCCGCTCCTGTCTAGCCTGTTCACCCATGAAAACGGACCACCACTTTTTCACAAATTAGTTCATTAAAAACAGATATTTGTTCTGAGATGACCGAACACTTCATCATTTCATTTTAGATCACTTCTCCGTGCAGTGTTTCTGAGGCCCTGGACAAAACGTTGAACTGCTATTTCAACTTAATATCATTATGTCGACATAATAACTCCTTATTTCACGATATTACGTCATGATTTTAGGATATTTTGCTGATATTTTTTTCGAGTTATCACGTAATTGCAACATTATCTCATTACTGTGCGTTAATATTCATCACCCTATAATCTATTAATAAGACTAATTTATTGAATACTAGATTATAATTCTTATTGTGTATGCCTTGTACCAGATAGTAAATAAGCCAGAAGTTGTTTTAGTGGAATTCATATTGTAAATTTGTTTGAAATAATGAGATATTAAGTTAAAATAATGACAAAATTTTTGAAAGTCAAACAGTTGCATATTTTGTTAACAGAATAAATTATTCAAAGTCAAAATGATGACATTTTGTAGAAATAAGGACATAATATCTTGAAGTAAATAATTTCAGTCAAAATAAGGATGAGGAAACAACACGTTGTACTTTTTATCATATAAAGTTACATTAATGTCATGGAATGTCTGTGAAACAAGTTAGTTCTTGTTATCACTTACGTTATAGCAGCTATAAACAATCATTCCATCAGTCCCTTTTTTCCTCTCTTGAAGTTAATTAGACAAAAAAATTCTGCAAGTTACCAAGAAACCACAAAGCTGTTTGAGATCACTGACACTGGAGACTCCTTCCATATGTTAAATAAATCCTTACAATTACAAGTTTTTCTTTGTTAAATAACACTTTTTTTTAAATCTGTTGATTTCACAGTGAGTGAGCATAACGAGCCGCTGTTCCTATCCCATGAATCCCTGCGCTCTGTCGTCCCCTCCCCCCCACTGAGTAGTGCACATCTGTCCATGGCTGCAGCATTCAAGCTCTTTTTCCTCCTTGTTTATTGTATACCAATTTGGCTACGTAGGCTGCCTCAGTGTAGGACACATGAGCAGGTTTGGGACGTTACAGAACTCGCAGTCGCTCCAGAAACCTTTAATTAACCCACAAGGTTCAGTTTACTACTTAGCAAAGGATGTCCCACTATCCCAGGACGTCTCTTTGGATATTACTTCTCATGTATTAAAAATATAAAGCGTGTGATTCAGAATGTAAACAAGAGATGAAGCTCATGTGACAGGAACTGAACAATTTCTTTACATGTCTGTACAAGAAATTTAATTTTATATAGAAATAATATTTAAAAAATGAATTTTCGGGTTTGTTAGGCAAATTGAGTCACGTAGAAGTTTATATGTACTTATGTAGTAAATAATTTGTAAAAGTGTATAAGTAAATATTTAACTTTCAAGGCAAAACCTCCACAGGTAAATCAATTGCTTCCAACTAACTGCTAATATTCCTACAAGCATTTTTTGTATTTTTCAAAAATTACATTTATTTATGCAATTATTTCTCATCATTTATTTACATATTTATATTTTACTTATATTTAAGGTAAAACCAAAAATGTAGTCTTTGGATGCTGTTAGAATTAAAATGTAAATTATATTATTAGAGAAAGACTTTAACAGAAAAGATTGTTGGAATTTTTTATTGTTTAATCAATAAAAAATCAATCATTTAATGAACATTTTCAGAAATTCCTCTGATTCCAAATATGAATAGGAATGAAAATGAACATATAAAATTTGATGAATGGAGGTCATAATGAGGTTTTTTTTGTTCTGACTACAGAAATAAAGAAAACAGATTTCATGAAAAATAACTTTTAAAAGAAAAATAAATTTCTGTGTATTTCAATTCTAGTTGGTCTAGTGTGGTTTATAATGCTTATAAAGGAACTGGACATGGATGTCATAATGACATAAATTGAAATATATATCAGGAAACACGTTTTCATATGATATGAAATATATACATTATATATGACATGACGTGATTGTGCAGAGTGGGCGGAGCTTAAAGTCTTCATCAGAATGGCTACGTTTAAGATAATAAGGCCACGAAAAGTAAAATAAATATATTACCGCTGTATTTCGCTATTTTTTTAATTACTACAGTGTATGAGAAGACAGACACAATTTATCAGAATTTGTGAGAAAGTAAAGAACCAAAATCACCATTTCAACCTGCAGTGTCTTGCCTTAATACAGATGCTCAGTTTTGACTGGAACACAACATAATGGTTAATGTGTTTAGGGTGTGGCTGAGTCAGCATTTAAAAAAATAAAAATAAAAAAAAAAAGCAACAATCCAGAAGGATAACGTAATATATCACAGCACATTTGCATTCCAAAAGCATTTTGGCTGAAGCTTTGCATGACATTGTGTTCAAATGCAAGACAACCTGAAAACATGAATAACAAAAAGCACGCCGTTGTTATGTTCAGTAACGACTTGGTTTTGTACGAGTTAAACAATGAGATGATTTTAATCCCCTGTCACATGACCTCCGTGTCTTGTTTACACTCACACCTGCGCACACACACCTGCCGTCAGGAGGATCCCCGAACCTGTGATGAGATTTATCTCTAACTGTTTCTCTAACTACTGTTTAAATCACCATTATAATCGACATTTCTTTACAGTATAAAAGCAATCCTCTCTCTCTTTCTCTCTCTCTCTCTTTGATTCTCTTATTTTAAATTGCGTAATATAGTTTAAAGGTTGTAAGAATGTTTCTGTGATTTCATTACAATCTCGCTTTTTTTCCATCCTGGTAAATCAACACACTTCCTGTTAAAACTTTCCATCTCCATCTGTCTTGAGTTTCACCGCACTACAATCTAAAGCAGTGTTAACTGCCAAAACACTTTAATTAACACAACAACTTTATCCCAACACTCTGTAGTAACATCCAAGTATCTCAAAGCACGGCATGCCTCAAGTCCATATATTAGGCCCGTTTTTATTTGGAAAAATAGCCCACTGGGTGCATGTTGACCCAATTTTCATGCTTGTAAACGCACTTCCAGTTATTTAAGAGGTGTCTGTACGCCTCGGGATGTGAGACCGCACATCTGGTTGGCAGTCCTGCCCTCCGTTTATCCTGTCTTCTGAGCAGAAGAATCTACCTCTGTTTTGTTGTTATCATTTGATTCAGTTAATTGTGAATGGATTCATATAGGGATTTTTTTTTAAGGAGTTTAATTTTTAATTTGTAAATAGTATTTAAAAAAATAAAATTTACCCAGCAGAAAAACCAATATACTAAATTGTTTCTGTTTTTTTTATGTTTTAAGATTTCCAGATTTTGAGCTCTTTTAAACATGCAATAATGATATGATGTTATAATTTTTTTAAATCACAGCTTATATTTTCCTAGTATTATATCTAATAATATTTAGTTGTTTTTTTTTTTGCATTAGTTGTCATTTTGTTTTTCAACTGTAAATGAACCTCAGCAGCATCTTAGCTTAGATATACAATACGGAGTAAAACAATAGTGACTCATTTAAATTTACAACATGATGATAATATTTTCCGTGTTGAAAACTAAATTGTAAGCATGGTATGGCCCGAGCGTTGAGTGTTACATTACAAAAGTCTGTTAGATTGTGCAGCATTTGTCTTTGTTTTACCTCTGACTGTTATACAACGCTGACACTGGAGACTCCTTCCATTAATGATAAATAAACATCCCCTTAGAGAAAACTTCACCATATCAACAATTATATGTTTTTTCTTTGTTATATAAAAACATGTTATGTTTATTATTAGACCAGTTGTGCAAATTGTTTCTATGGCAATGATAACGCATTAGCTGAACTACTGTCGTAGCTGCTGTTATAGAAAATTAATCAACACCATCTGACCAATCAGATTCAAGACTTGGTATAAGTCAGATTTATCTAACACGCACCTGTAGTAAAACATTACACATTGAGAGCTAAGGAGACTGACACAGACGCAACCTTTTATTTCATCTCCTTTCATGAAAACAGCCACTGTAATTAACAAACCCTGATTTAGGAGCTCTTATTGTGTGTCTCGCTTTGATCTAGCAATCCTTTTTTATTAAAGTGCTCTGGTGCAGGTGCCTTATTTTAAAAAACGGCCAGAATGAATCTCAGTAAGCACGGCATATGGATATGACGCTGGCGTGCCGCCATGGCTCACTTCTTTGGCCCACTTATGGGTACAGAGAGTACCAACCGAGGCTGATTTATTGCTAGACGAGACATTTTAAAAAGAGAGATTTCTGGTTTTATGCCACATGGTTCACAGGATGGTGCAGGATTGTACTCGGATTATGATTATGATCTTCAATGCAGTTGTAAAGTACAGCTGATTTCAAGGATTTCTAATGATACCCTTCTATAATATCATATCAGAGGTGCCAATATTTATGGTTCAGATGTAGTATTTTTGGTTTTTGCGTTCGCTTGCTACAAAACCCCAGACATGATGGGATACAGTTACTTTCATGTCTTGCCAGCTTTATCTAGATGAACTTGATGACCTGTGAATTCGCAGACCTCGGTGTTGTGAACCAATAGAAAGCAAGAAGGCGGAACTACGCGGTCTTTGGTCATTAAAAAAATGGAGGCGCCACTAATTATTAAGTAGCGCCCACATCTGACTTATGTCTCGCTGGTTTTTGTTGTTCTTAGATACTGTACCATATCAGAGGTGCCAATATTTAAGGACTATAAAAGATAGTGAGAGAGAGAAAAAATTTTTAAAAAGAATTTTAAAATTAAAAACAGATTTTGAAAAGGAATGATTATGCACACAATTTGACAAAATTAAAAAACTAAAAAAATTTTAGAAAAAAAATGAGAGAATAACATGAACGATGAGCAAAAGACAGTCTTTTTGATTACAGCAGCAGTTCTTAGGTAGAAATATTGAGTATCCATGTGAGATTATCCACTGAAGAATGGCTGATAACTGGACATAAAGCAGTCAAATGTGAAATTAAAATACCCAATACAGACAAAATTTCTAATGTTTCACATCTTGGAATTGTAGCGATCAAGTGACAATTGTAGTTTAGATAAAAAGGCAAAATGTATAAGAATAAAATCGATGTGTTTTCAAATTTGTCCACATTAATATTGACTAGGAATTTATTTTAGCAAGTGCATATTCAAGAGGCTAAAAGATAGAGTTCATACCTTCTTGATGTAGCATGCGGAACAGCTACAAAAAGCAAGCGAGAATTGAAAGACAAAAAAAACAAAAAAACAAGGTACTGGGAAAAAGACAGTTTAGGTTTAACAATGGTAAGACTTCCCAATGAAACACAGAAACAGGTTTAAATAGAAAACCGAATCAATGCGCTAACACAGAAAAGGTGTACGCAGTCAGGTAACAAGCCAATAACTGGTCTAAAAGAGAAACAAAGGCAAATGAAAATGTAAACAAAAAGAAGTAAAAACAAAATGACATGAGATCAGTGCTCAGAGGGCGAATCGTGACACTTAACATGTTCTTCGTTTGAATTAAACTGAATGACATCTAATCAATCAGTCAAATTTGTACGCCGTAATCAAAGAACAGGTTCACATACACACACTATCTAGTCAGAAGTCCTTTCATTTCGGTTTAAAATCTCTTTAAATATGTTTATTTACGTCTCTGTAGCCAATGCCAGGTGCAGGGCGGAGTCAAGGAAAGAAAGGTAAACACAATATTAATGGCTAGAAAAACTACAAACCACTGATTGTAACTTGTCAAGCTACAAGTTACTCATAATTTACAATAGCTAAGCTATCACCAGATTACCATTTTGATAAAATAACTATGTGCAAATAAGTCGCTAACTACACTGAAGCTATTTTGTCAAACTAAGCAAAACCAGCTGTTACATTTTCATTGTATTGTGCAGCTTGTTTATTGCAAGAAATAAAAAACTGACATGCTTTACGCCATACTAACGAGATTTAACTTCTCAATTTGTAAACCAGTCTTCGTAAGAAGCAGTTAATGTTACTTAACTGTGAAACACCTACCATTAATAAAAAGCGATATATAAAGAGAGGGCTCACTCCAATACTCTCAGTAGTTCAGTGTTTGTGGAAATGTCTAGCTAGCTAGTTAACATTAATGGACATATGTAAATCTATATAACGTTGAATTAAATAGCTACATTTGGACCTTTGCTGCAATGTGAGTAATAATAATAGTGCTTGTCATTCTTGCTAGATGCTAGGTGCTAGCTACTTGGTGAAAAGGTAGCTTGTTACTTGAAAAGCTACATTTGTTTGAAAATATCTCAGCTGCTGCCACACTATTAAAAATATAGTTAAGCTAGTAGCTGTAATGATCATAACAGAATTTCTCATTTTGAAGCCTAACTTGTTTGCACTTTTGTTATACAGATGTTGAAGGATTTCTGCTCTAAACGTCTGGCATTATTGCTCTCCCAGAATCGTAAAGCACCCAAATGTTCGCTCAGCGAGGAAAACAGCACCACACTAAACATTTATATAGTTGATTGTTATTTTCTTTTCCATATGTTTTTTTCTCAGCACAGTGCAGCTGGGTTGTCCACGCTTGCCTCACTTCTTCTCCTCCTCTATCTAAAACCTCTCACAGTTGCTCTTCATTATCGAGTCTTTAACTGTCCAGCACCACTGGCTTAGAGTCAAGTCTTTAATTCTGAATTCTGATTGGTCAGAGGGAACCCTGTAATAGACAACTGAGAGTCAGCAGGTACAGTCATCGAGCATACAGTCTAGCAGCTCGTTTTTAGAGGTTTTAGATGCATGTTTGTTCAACTGTGATTTCTTTATATTCCCTGCTTTTGCATGGGGAAAAAAGGTCACCGTGGTGTGCACGCATTTCTAATGATCGACTCCATAATCCTCCTTTCCTTCTCTCAATCTTTGCACTATATCTTACAACAGAAATGGTTCTGTACATCATAGACACACTGTCTGCACTTAACACTTTGTTTGCAGAAATCTATTAGATTTAATTTGCTTATTTGATATATAAAACAAGATCACACAGCAGAGTTTTTTTCTTTTTTTTAAACTAATATAGTTCGGCATAAAAAAATGTGTCCTTGGCTCCTCCTCCACTAAAAACTTTCAGAGCGAGAGTGGGGGCGGTGTGATTCCTGCCCCAATGGGCCTCTATTAGAGCTTGTTGTAGTTCCTGTTTGTGACCACTAGGTGCAATGATAACTCTGTGGAGCGAATGATACTGTATACAAAAAAAAAAGTGAGCAAAACAATGGAACATCAGCTTATGTCTATGTCAAATAGCAACTTTTTTTTTTTTAATCGCCAGTCATGCAAAGGAGTTAATCAGTATTTCAGTGGAATTAAAAATCAACGTGGTCATATTCGTTCCGCCCCTTTAAAAAAAAAGGCACTGTTCTCTGCCAGCATATGAAACTTCTCACAGTTACATAATGCAGTTAAAAGAAGGTGCATATACATACATTTTTTTTTACTTTAATAATGTAATGTTTCATCCCATTGTTAAACTGGGACTTTCCACCCTGCTTGTTTCTGATTGCATAAGCAGTCGTGGCATTAAGCTTCAGATTTCCCAACATGCACTGCCTGTGTGTCTTGCATAAGCAGTACAGTTGTGTGTCTGTTGTGTGAATGTGTTATGCAGATGCTGTAGTGTTAGTGTGTTAGTGTGCAGGTGCTCACAGATCTGCGTTTATATTTAGATATTTAGATATGTATACTAAGGCTGCTGAATCGAATGTGTGCGTGTTTTCTGCGTCTCTGTCGCGGTAAAAGCCTCTCGAGAGGTTCATTCAGGAAAACGGATGAACGTGAACAACCTTCATTGACATTTTCCGCTGCTGGCATCAGTACACTGAGCACGCACATCTGCGCTCGGATTTTAAGGTGGACTGAGATAAATAACTGCATGATGTCACGGCGTGGGTGTGCATGAGACAACGCTCAACAGATTTACAGTTCTGCCTGTGGGTCTGTATCATTCTTCATCATTAGATAGATAGATAGATAGACAAATGCCATAAATGTAAATGGACAAATAGATGGAGGGATGGATGGATGGACGGACAGATGGACAGACAAGCAAACAGACAGAGAGATAGAATTATGGATGAACAGACAGATAGATAGATAGATAGATAGATAGATAGATAGATAGAAAGACAGACAAATAGGTATATAGATTTGTTCTCTATTTTCTACTGTTTTTCTTTCTTTCTAACATTTTTCATGTTTTGTAGATCATTTTTGTAGAAAATTGTTATCGACGTTATAGTTATTATATTATTTGGTTATTTTATTTCTAAGCCTAATTGATTACTCACTTGAATTTATTTAATGAAATGGTAAACAGTTACCTGTTGTGTCTAATGTGTTCTGTGCACATTTTTTACACTGGAAGTGGAAAAACTCGAGGCCTCCAGATGCAGATTATGGATTATAGGACATATAATCTGTATAAATGATAATTAGTTTGTTGTTCTCTGGCAGGCTCTGAAAGCTGAACATGTCCACTCCGAGTGAGCTCAAGCCTCCGTGTGTGACGCGGAACGGCATGGTCAAGCTGCCTCCCCAGCCCAACGGCCTCGGCTCGGCCAGCATCACCAAGGGCACACCGGCCGCCAAGAACCGTCTGTGCCAGGCGTCCTCAGTGCCCCCGAGCCTGCCGTACCACTTAGAGCCGCTTCCCATGGCCGCCGATGCCAGGCAGTACGCTAAGCTGGAGAGGCAGCTGGCCCTCGATGAGAAGGTGTTAAACCGGCTGCTGTGGTACTTCACCACAGCTGAGAAGTGCGCTCTGGCCCAGGTGTGTAAAACATGGCGTAAAGTCCTGTACCAGCCCAAGTTCTGGGAGGGCGTGACCCCCGTCCTGCACGCCAAGGAGCTCTATAACGCGCTGCCCAACGGCGAGAAGGAGTTTGTGAGCCTGCAGGCGTTCGCGCTACGTGGCTTCCACTCCTTCTGCCTGGTGGGCGTCTCTGACCTGGACATCTGCGAGTTCATCGACAACTACCCGCTGTCCAAGAAGGGAGTAAAGTCACTCAGCCTGAAGCGCTCCACCATCACGGACGCAGGGCTCGAGGTAAATACTGAAAAGATGTCACAGTTCATCTCTTACTGGTTTATTTAATTCTTATTTTTTAATTTTGTCATTTCCGGTTTTAATGTGTGTAAATATGTGTAAAAATGCATAAAGTAACTTTCTTCAATTATTATTATTATTATTAAAGTTTCAATTATGTAAAATAGTATGTAGAATATTAATATACACGAACATGTGCAACTTATATTGTCTTCCATGATATAATGATTTTTTTTTGCATTTTTCTGGGGTTTTTATTTTGTATTTCTTATCTCATGAAATAAATAAATTAAATAAATAAAATTAATTATTTCTTATTAGTAGTAGTCATATTGTATTAATATTGCTACTGGTAGTAGGAGTAGTAGCATTACATCAATGGATACTAATATAAGAGGAAATAATCTGAAACTAAATAATACACATAATATACAAAAAAAGTAATGCAATAGTATGTGATGAGAAAAAGTTTGTGACCCCGCTGAATTTCTGTATGAATGATCGAATCTCGATTTAAGTCGAGTTAATAACAAATTAAAGTCTTATTCAAGTCTTATTATTTAAGAAGGCCACACACAAGATTTGATAAAGTTATATATTTATTAAACAATCGTTTGCACCATTTTCTTTCGATTTAGTCATTGCCGACTCCCATCTGTTAGCTGAGTGTAAAGAATCACCACCAATCTGCCTCCTCTGAGACACGTGAAGCCATCGCATGTAGCGTGACTGGAAGAGAACTCTGTTCTGTATACATGAGATAACAGAGAAGCGAGATATATACAGATATATATTTTGAATGGAAGTCCATCATCACATGCTGTGTATTACGTCATATTTATTTACATAATATTTTTTATGTAATTAATTACAAAGCTCATAAAGTCCACTTGTGCGACATGAGCTCGTAATACGACTTCTGCTCTACAGGCTGAATAACTAAAAAATCATCCCCCTTTTTAAACGAGCACGCAGCCACGGTTGCACTCGTCCCACTCGCCTCGGAGCTGCTGCTATTTTGAGGTCTGGCCTGCCGTTGTCATGGCGACCACTTGAGTTGTTAGTGATGCTATCCATGCCGCTGTTCCACTGATCAGTACCTGGACATGTTCCAGTTACCTAAATGACCAAGAGCTTGGATTAATCCCGTGCTTTATCTGAATCAATGTACCAGAGATGATCACTCACTCGAAATAAATCTCAAAATTAGGATATAACAGCATGTTGTGCTTGAAGAACGAACACTGTTGCTTAGTGACAGATATCAGGAATAAGGCTTGTTGTTGGCTGTAATGTAATATTAAAAATACGCAGTCATAAAATACGTTTTCTAACACGGGAAAGTCTTCAGGGCAGGCATTTTGCAGTTTTCAGCAATATGTCAAGCTACGTTTGTAGGAGCTGCGTGTGTAGGAGAGAAAAAAAGTTAGCGAAGGAATGGCTGTTTATAGCTGCTATAGTGTAAGTGAGAACAGGAACTAACTTGTTTCCCAAATGTAAATGTAACTATAAACAGATTAAAAGTACAACGTATCATTCTTTAATTAAGAAAAACTGCAATCATTAGAAATTGCTGTTGTATAAGACGAAGAAAACACTTCATTACACGTGTTGTTATTGGAAAACTTCAGGAACAGTGATAACAGTATCTCTGCTTCATCACACCACCCTGTCGCTGATTATTTTCCTATAACAGCACACCACCCCAAGCGTTTTATTTCTCACTTAAATATGGGTCTGAAAAATTTTGCATTACCAAACATGCATATTAGTCCTCTAAGCAATATCTATTTCAATTTCATTATCCGTAGTTTATCTGAACACTTGTAATGAATGAACAGTAAAAACAACGACCATTTTAATCTTATTAACTAGCTCTCTGTATGTAATTAGAAATTCGTTTAAAATCATTTCAGGGATAGATGAATCAAATTCGAAAGCTTGCGCTATAGTTACAGCATCAAGGTGCGTCGTACGAGCATGGTTTAAGCATACACGCCAAATGAAAATGTTTATTTAGCAAAATACAACAGGGACTATGATTTTGTTTTTCTGGTTCTTGAACATCCCCTGGGCAACTACAAAAAAAAAAAAAAAAAATCTAATATTTCAGGCAGGAAATCTGCTTTTCTCCAGGCACCCGGGCTACTGATTTGTCCACCCCTGAATTTATAATCAGGAAACACATTAAACCCACATTAAAGCCGCTCTTGGCGGTCCCTTCTAACGTGAAATAAATGATGACTGTGTGAGTATGATTAATCCCTGCTCTAAAACAAAAACAGAAACACTCAGTTTTCCTTCCACGTTTCTCAGGTGATGTTGGAGCAGATGCAGGGCCTGCTACACCTGGAGCTTTCGGGCTGCAACGATTTCACCGAGGCGGGCCTGTGGTCGAGTCTGAACGCTCGGCTCACGTCGCTGAGCGTCAGTGACTGCATCAACGTGGCCGACGATGCCGTGGCGGCTATCTCGCAGCTCCTACCCAACCTGTGCGAGCTGAGTCTGCAAGCGTACCACGTGACTGACACGGCAATGGCCTACTTCACAGCCAAGCAGGGCTGCACTACGCGTACGCTTCGTCTTCACTCCTGCTGGGAGATCACCAACCACGGCGTGGTGAACATGGTGCACAGCTTGCCCAACCTGACCGCGCTCAGCCTCTCAGGCTGCTCAAAGATCACAGACGACGGCGTTGAGCTGGTGGCTGAGAACTTGCGCAAGCTGCGGAGCCTCGATCTTTCCTGGTGCCCACGCATTACAGACGCTGCACTCGAGTACATCGCTTGCGATCTGCACAAGCTTGAGGAGCTGGTTCTCGACCGGTACGTGAGACAAAAATGATAAATGTGGCGACAAATCCAAACAAACCGGTGATTCGAATGATTCCTCAGACTGATCCTATGGGGTGTGTGGTCTGACATTTCTTCAGTTCCCCATTCACAGCTTTAGTTCCTGTTTACAATGAATTACAGTTGTATATTAAGTTGTATATGTTGCGTATTGTCATTAAATGTCTATAGAAAGATTATGAAGAAAAAGAAAGTTTGGAAGGAAGTAGCAGAGATTATCAGTGCCTCTGTACGTGAGTGTACACAGCTAGTAGAGTTAGCTTGTTTTGCTAATCTGCTAGCAATGCTAGTACAAAACCAAGCACGTAACATGTAAATCAAACAACCCATTTACACACATCGATTAGATCGTTAGTTGATTTGTGTTTAATTAGTTAGCTTTAGAAGCTATATGTAGCTAGTAGCGCTTTGCTTCGGAATTATAGAAAAACGCTAAACAGCAGCAAAAGACGAACTACAAGCAAGACAAGTGACTTGTCGCTTGCTAGTGTGAAAATAGGGCCAGGCTTGAAAGGCAGGAAGAAGCCAGACTGTTTTGAAAGTAAACATCTATGAAAAAAATCCATTCTCAAAACAGAATACCAATAAAAACTCGAAGTGACTGTGTTTTTTTTTTTTCATGCTGTATAGACAGACCTGTTCACGAAACAACTAATTAATTATGTCGAATCTTATTTTGTCAGAAGTGCAATGGAAAGGAAGGACAGGCATAATTAATCCCAACACGTGAAAAAGCAAAATGCTTCCAAAGCTCTTCGGAACAACGAACAAAATGATATTTATGGAGTGGATGATCTACTTAGATAGTGGACATTTATTAAGGCGCTTGATATATGGACGACTAGACTTCACATAATCTATAATTCATGTTTCTGATATTCCATAGACAACATATTGATATATAATTAATCGGCGCTCAGTGGCACCACAGAAAGTTGGTTTTAAAACAATTTCTCGTAGAGTGTGTGTGTATGAAGAAAATATGGCCTGACTTGCATTACCAAGTGAATACAACCTGAAAGTGACTGAAGTAAGTGTGTGATTTCTGTCTTTAGGTGTGTGAGGATCACAGACACAGGCCTCGGGTACCTCTCTACCATGTCCTCACTTCGCAGTCTCTATTTACGCTGGTGTTGTCAGGTAATTACCGTCTAAACCAACTTAAACCTGTAATTAAAGCAAAGTTCTGTGTGGGTTCTAACTGAGAAAATGTATAATGTATACTACTCCTACTACTACTACTATTTTAATACTACAACTTCTACTATATTTATTCATTTAGGAAATGGATTTTCACAAAGTGAGGCAGTATACAATAGAATACAGTTATCTAGCTGTTAAAAGACTCAAAAGCAATATAACAAAGTCCGGAGTTTGTTACAGATTTCTTGAAGTTTTGCGTATTCACCGACAGAGTTGAGTTAAGCATTCGAAGTGAAGCTTTGATACTGAAATAACCAGAGACATAACTAGACATAACTAGAGAACTTAGACAATTGTGTGAGATTGGTGCATGTGGGCGGAGTTTTACCAGAACAGAGGCGTGTCTCTGTTTTAGCACTGCTGTCTGACAATTTGATACAACTATACTGTATATCACGCTTAAAAACATTGTATTGTTGCATCGTATTACATTTGACAGCAAAGAAAAATCTCTGCTCGTTAAGTCTGCATTTTCTGTTCCTGGATTGTTTTCGGGCTTAAATGTTCATACTTATGGTTAAAGGCAGTTGTCTAGACAATAAACTCGGATGGAAACCTCATTACATGCAAGTGATTTGCGTTATATGTATGGGAAGCCCAGAAAATTGACTTAAGCAGGTGCAGAACCTGACTCTGAATACAAGGAACTTTCCCCACGTAAATATTGACGTAACTTTTGGGCATTGTTTCTATAAAAGCCTGATAACTGGGTCATAGTCTTTTAGACCAACTCTGAATACAGCCCTAAGTAACCATAAACAAGTGCAAGATAATAAAAAAAAAACAGAGCAAACTATAGTAGTATGAAGTGCTAGTACCCAGGAATCCTGCAAACATTCATCACAAAGCAAAAAGTTAAGCTAGTCTAGTCATCATATTGGTTAATCTTGACCCTATTCTGGGAACGCTGGTGATTAGGCGGGAATACAGTACATCCTAGATGGGATGTGAGTTCAGCGCAGGGCACCATGCACACACATTCTCACCCCGGAGCAATTTAGAGTCACCAACCATTAACAAGGGGCTTGATTTTAGACTCGAGACCACGCACTGGTGGTTTTTATCACGCACCATTTTACCACTAGCAGACTGTGGAGATCAGGCCAGAGCCTCGTATGTCCACAGTCCTCATATGTGCTGAAGAAGTAAAAAGAGGCTGGGTGGGTGTATGTGGCAAGAAGAACTGTCTGCTAATGCCCACCACTTTAGTTTCAAAGAGCACAGCCAGGGATGTGGGTGGTGAAGATGGAAGAAGATCGAGTGGAGGTGTTAAAAGTGGAGAACAGTTTGCATGGATTTGGAGTCTTGTTGCGGTAATCGCTGTTTAGCTGTTGCAACATTAGAAGAGAAGGAGGATAAGAGGATAAAAGTCTTGTATCTTTTTCTTTCAGTAGTCCTGTGTACCTCGCAACTGGCTAACGATACAAATTCCACAATGAAGATAAACCGAATCACATTCATTAGCTTCTCACCAAATTAAAGAACAAATTAATGCCTTACCTGTTTAACAGGAAAAAAGCTTAAACTCCAGGAGCCCTGAATCCATTTTTCATCTAATGGATAATATTGGACTCTATTGTTCTCTCTCTCCTGCCAGCCACTCAGTAGTTACACTTCCTTCATTCTTACAGTTTGGGAATGAAAAATTCTTTCTGCATGGTATTTATTAGCGTGGAATCAGCAATTCAATAATTGTAATCAAAGTTCAGCAAACAAGAAGACATCATTACTAGTATAATCCATATTCGACTCCTTGGCAATCGAATTCAACTTTGACCCAATCTCTGCAACCAATAAGACCTCATACGTGACTTAGCAAATTCATGACTCGCTAGTTACAATGGAGGAGTTGCTAATTATTTGCATGTCTTAATATCCAGAGCTATTTAACATAACCTTAAAGACATGACAGTAGTGTTTGTCAAAACTAAAATATTCATGGAATCCGTTGTCGTGGCTCCGTAGCTCTGTAATGAGGTTGAACACGCTGCTAGCTTGTCAAGTCTCATTGTCCAGCACCCATTTTCTTCCTCTCCAAAGAGCAACCAAAGCCAGGACTTTTTTGTTTGAAATTTAGATACATGTAAAATGGGCTAGCACTATGAATGATCCATGTTTTCAAAAATGTCTTGATGACATAGCACCACTTCAGTCTCGTGGGAAAAACACTTGTATCATATGTACAGTGTGCCTACCTTCGTAGTGAGCGCCAAATGTCGATCATCTGGAGTCACCCTGGAGGCTTGGAGACACACAATAACTATTGATGAGATTTTGCAACGAGACAAAGGAACAGGACAAACTCATCAAAGTGAAACACAGAACAGCTGAACACATTAGAGTAATCAGCCAATGACAAGGCAGGGGCGGAGACAGGACTGAAACCAAAACAATGGCACATGGCAGAGTAAACATAAACACATGAAGTCAAACCCAAATAAATGACAGCAGCTACCTGGTAAAGAGTAACCTCATAGCACTTTTCAGAAAATAAAACAATCTACTGAATGTCTTTCTTCTTGTTAACAAAGTGACATCTTGTGTGTGTGTGTGTTTTATTTTTGATGCTGCTTTCATTTGGGTAACTTTTGGACCAGTGAGGTTTAAAAAAAAAAAAGCAAATCAAACCGAAAAGTCCAACAAAATTATAAATGGAAACATGGATAATACACTGGATCATAGCAATTAATATCAATGTATTGTGTGTGTGTGTGTGTGTGTGTGTGTGTGTGTGTGTGCGTGTGTGTGTGTGTGTGTAGGTCCAGGACTTTGGCTTGCAGCACTTGTTTGGTATGAGGAGTCTTCGTCTTCTTTCTCTAGCAGGTATGTCCACTTCATTCTTTACATCTGCCAAGCTTTTATTCTTCCTTTCTTTCTTTGTTTCTTTCTTTCTTTCTTTCTTGTTCCTTTGTTATCCTTACTTTTCTTTCTCACTGTCATTGGTTATCCTTTTTCTGTTTTTCTCATATTTTTTCCTTTTCTTTCCTTCTCTGTTTTTTTTTGTTTTTCTTTTCCTTTTTATTGCTTTCTTTCACTCATTCACTTTGTCTATATTTTTTCTTCAGTTTCTTTTGTTTTCTTTCTTTCCTTTTGCTCTTTCTTTCTTTTTTCCTCTTCTCTCTCTCTCATTATTATCATTTTTCTGCTTTTGTTTTATTTCATTTCGTTTTTTGTTTCGGGTTTCTTCGTCTTTGTCTCGCTTCCTTTCTCTCAGTCACTTTCTTTTTCTTCCTCTTTATTTTTTCTCCTTCTGCTTCTCTCACCTTCTTTCTTTCTTTCTTTCTTTCTTTCTTTCTTGCTATTCCATTGCTCTCTCAGTCATCCTTTTGTAGTTTGTTTGCTTTTCTTCTGTTTCTTTCTCTCTCTCACTCACTCGTCCTTTGGTCTTGCACTTTATTTTTTACTTTCTCTTTTTTTTCTCCTTCTCTTTGCTTTTCTCATGTCATTCTCTTCTTCCTCCCTTCTTTTTCTTTCTTTTGCTCACTTTCTCTTTCTTTTGTTGCCTTTATTTATTTATTTATTCTTTTCACTATCTGTTCCTTCTCTCCTTCTTCCGTTATTCTTTATTGTCAGTTATATTTTATATTTATTTTTGTTCAGAATTCACTGCAACAAGTTACAAGCAGGAAGTACCTTCTTGCAGAAGTAAATTACGCTACAGCTTTATTGCTGCATGCGTCTGTATGCTCAGAACGTGATGAGTTCATTATGAGCAGGAAGTCCAGGACAGGAAGTGGCTCTCACCTGTGTGTTTGTGTCATCCCCTGCACCAGGCTGCCCCCTGCTGACCACCACAGGCCTCTCCGGCTTGATCCAGTTGCAGGATCTGGAGGAACTGGAGCTGACCAACTGCCCCGGCGCCACGGCCGAGCTCTTTAAGTACTACTCCCAGCACCTGCCGCGCTGCATGGTCATCGAGTAGAGACGATGAAGAGCCTGCACCCTCCTCATCATCGAAAATACCTTCCTCCTTCAGACGAACGAAACAGACTGATGACTAAACCCCCAAACTCATCTTGAAACCCATGAGGGGAATCGACGGATAAGGAAAAGGCGGAGTCGAAGATGAGGCAGCGCAAGAGGAAAAAGGGAAGCTGGTCGGAATATTCCGGATATTTCCGATGTATTCATTGGCTTCGGCTGATGTGCGAAAGTGACATGAAAGCGAGCGACACGATCCGAGGTGTCAAGCTTCCATCACAACCATCAGCCTTCACACACGAAACATGAACCATGAACCATGAAGCGAAATAAAACCTTTTCATCTTGCCATTTTTCTTTCTTGGAGCGAAAAACGCTTCATGCTGTGAACTCCGGAAAAACAAGACAAAGAGAAGCTACGAAAAGAAAGAACGTGAAAGAAACTGTCCCTCTTTGCTATATTTACACTCCGTTTAGTGAAGTCGCCTCTGAGAAAATAAAAATACTCAAATTATTAGCCGTGAACAGCCGCGTAGATTTTTTTTTTCGCGTCAGCGCTGTACGCTTCCTTACTTGCGCTTCGTTGTCATGCCGTTCCTCTTGTGTTCCTTCGGAAATCTTATTTTTCTAAACCGATATTTTGATGAGGATTACTGTGAAATGACTGCCGGGAACGTTTGGGAATAAAATAGGAATCCAGATTTGATGAAGGATTTTTTTTTTTTCGGAGGGAGTACTTCACTGTACGTGTACAGTAGATTTTCCATCAAGCTCGGCCATTTTATGACTTTTGGTGAATTCTGGTGTTGATCTTAGTGACGCAGGTTTTCAGTATCAATCCTCCGCTAACATGAAGACTTGTTGCAATGCAGCTGCTACTGTAGAACCTAAACACGGACAAAATGCATGGTGCAGTTTTCCATCATTTTAGACTTTTTTTTTCAGCTCAAAATAATATTTACTCAAATGTACGGATCGACGTGGAAACTGTAGATATTTATAACTCTCAATAACCACAGGCCTGCTTTCAAAACGCTCGTTTTTCAGTCCGGTTTGACGGTTTACACTGCGTCTGTGCCTCTCTCAGGCCATCACCAGGTACAGATACTGTATACACACACACACACACACACACACACATACACACACGACGCTGAAGTTTGTACCCCCCAGCTTGGCTTTCAAACCCTGTTTCACGCCACCATGATGACATTTTGTGCGATTAAATCATCTCTAATGTTACTGTAGATAATAACAGCGTTACGAAATAGAAATTAAAGGTACGAGAGCAGTTTTTATTTTTTATTTCCTTTCTGAATGAACAGTTTGTTCGAGCTCTGCGCGTGCTACACTGATGCTGTGTGGCCAAAAATGAGAGTTCATTCTCTAGTTCTTTCTTTCTTTTTTTCTGTTTACTTCTCTCACTCAGGCACTTTGTTTCTCTTTCTTTTTTCCTTTTCTTTTTTTCTTTAATTTTTTTTTTATCTTTCTCATTGTTTATCTCTGTTTCAGATTTTCTCACATTTTTCTTTCTGTTCCAGTTTTACTTTTCCTTTATTTTGTGCTTTATTTTTCTCTTTCTTTCTTTCTTTTGTAATTCATATTTTTTAAATTTGTTTTCTCGTTTTCTTTTTTTCTGATTTTTGATTCTCTTCCCTTTTTAGTTTTTTTTTCACGTAATTGCTTTCTTTCTTTTTTGATATTCCAACTTTTTTCCTTTTCTCTGTCATTGTTTTTCCTTTCTACTTTTCTCAGATTTTTTCTTTCTTTTTTTTCTATTTTTTCTTCTTTCACTTGCTCACTTTCTTCTTCTTTTCTTTCATATATTTATTTATGATCAGAATTTTACGCCGGGTTACGAGCAGGAAGTACGTTACTGTACGATTAAATAAGTTACGCTACAGCTTTATTATTTTTCTGCACAAAATGTGACGATTATTAAAAAAAAGACACTGTGACCCCAAGGCTTCAGGCACTTAAGGTCATAAACTGCTTTCTCTTGAACCTTTTAAACCTTTGTACTTTTATGACGACTCACCTTGGCAAAGGTCAAAGGTCAAACGCGGTACTAAAGCCAGATCGTACTAAAGCCTGATTCATCTTCAAGCTCTGAGATTCATATTTATTTATGTATTTTACTACTTAAGGTTAATTTATTGACTTGATGCGTATATTTATTTATTTATTTATTCACTGAAATGAAGAAGATAGTCTATGAGGTTGCGTTTTTTTTTTTGTTTTTTTTTGCACGATGTGTTTGATTCCAATCAAAGACGAAAGAGCAGGGAACATGAAGAGCTGCTTCTAAACGGCAGGGTTTAATTTTTTAAAATGATTTTACTTTATTTTTTATTTTTTTGAAAAAAAAAAAAAATCTGGTGATTATTTCTTGTTAAGGAGCTACGCTGACACCTGGTGGAAGAATTTTAGGGAAGATGGAGAGTTTTGGCACCAAAATGGACGTCCTAAAATGACTTTCCTCCAAAAGAACACTGAGGTTAAATTTAGTGACAGAGGTTAGCGTGGATTTTTTTTTTAAAAAAATTATTTTATTTTAACCGTGTTGCAGTATTTACACATCCACCAGCTCTCTGTATAGATGAGAACAGAAGTTCTGTGGAAGTTCTTCCATTATGCTATCCCTCCATCCAATAAAAATAAAATACAGAGTTACTTATTAATATATCGCTGAGGAAAATTATATAAAAACTTGGAGATGTTGTATTACACTTGTAAAAAAAACAAATAATGTAGTTTTTACTGCGAACCAAGCTGTTTTCCTGGAGCGAGAGTTTGGAATGATGGTGTTTAGCAGAACCTTCAATATTAACTTTTTTTCTTCGACCCTAATCTGTATATAAGGAAGGCTTGGGATCTGTTGGGACATGCCAAATAAATGTTTGTGGGCTTGATATGCAAAAAAAACCCTAATTAATGTCTCGAAGTGATGAATTGCATCAGCTGTGGATCGTAGAAACCAGTCCTGCTATGTACAATATTAAAAGACATGCTAACATGGGCTATGTGCAAGCATAGCATCAGGTGTGTGTTGTGTTTGGCAAAAAAAAAAAAAAGTGTGCTGTCTACTTTGTATAAGTGAGTTACAAACATAACACACTTAAAAATACACACTCAAATTCTTATATATAGCGTGTCCCAAACACTAGTGTTTAACCTACAAGTGCTTAGCAGAGCTCAAGCTAACAAATAACAGAAAATAATTTTTTTTTTTAAAAATGTCTTTGAGTAGAGTGTACATAAATACTGACCCGAAACATTTTTCATTTTCTAATTAGCTGTTCATGGTAAGGGTCATGGGAAAGCTAGCCAATTACGACATATAGTTACAGCTGGGTGCAAAAGTTTGCACCCCCCATGGGTTTCGAATGGGAAAAGGCTAAATGTACGTCAATTTTAGGATTTATATACAAACAACAGAATTTTGAAATTCTACATATGAAATGTGGGTGTTTCCTGTAACAAGACTATAATCCAAAACATGAGCCAAACTCAACAGAAAAATAACTTGACATTTTTTTTATCGTGATTCCTGTCAGACTCCAGACCTGAACTGAGGATGAAATTTGTGACGGAGTTGTAACAGATATCAGGAATAACAGGCTATGATGATGAAAGTTACAATTCTAAGGTTCGAAATGCTGTTTAGATGATATTAAACACCTTGAAGGTGGTTTTAAACCAAGTACAAGTTATTAGGGAATACATGCAGAAACTGAATTTTTTTTTTTATTCAAATTTAACTTATTAACATTAACAGTTTTGTTACTTGTGATAATTAAGGAACTTCTGTAAAATATCATGCTAATTGCTAAATTGTAACCCTTGGTTTTCTAAAGGTGTGCAAACTCGTACACTGAACTAACTTTATACCTTGTTTAATTCCACAATCCAACTTGCACCTTGATGCCAGTTCTCAGTGCTGAAACTAATGTCTCCCAATGCATTATGGGAACACACAGCTACCTAACCTGAGTCTATGTTCACACTAGCAAGCAAAAAGTCACTCGAGTTGACTGTATTTTTTTTTTCTTGTGCAGAATTTTTTTCTGAAATTGTAGTAGCTATATATAGATACTAAAAGCAACTAGCTAAACACAAATTACCAAAAATAATCAGTGTGAAAATTGTTTGATGTTAGTATTACATGCTCAGCTTCATACAGGAACATGAACAGTCACTTTTTTTGCTTGCTATTGTAAATGTTGGATTAAATTTGAACAGATGATACTATGTGCCATAAGTCTAGCATACATGAACAGACGACATGAAATGACGGTGATCTGGATATGAAAATATCAAGAGGAGGAACTGAAGCATCTTCCGAGTAAAACATCTTAAACATAAAACTCAGCATGAAGAGTTTATCGCTTGCAGCACACTAGCTAGGTGAGGAGAAAAAATTTACAGAATGAAAGAACAGCTCTTAGGTTCAAATATGTTGTTCTTGATGATTAGCGCTATCAGAGATCGACAATGAGAGATTCTGATGCAATGAAAACAAAAATTTTACTCAACACAGCAACTCAACTTGATCAAGCTCACTGATACTGTTAGCTAATTCACCGCATTTAAAATGAACTTGCTAATGTTATAAAGAACAAGTTCAATAGCGTAAACATATGAACACCCACATGTGCACTTTTCATGACCACGATTAGGAGGCAAATAAAATGTTCCATGGTTCATTTTGGTATCGTTATCAGTATCCTAAAAAACGTACACAAACTCATACTCAGTCCAAAAAACTGGTAGCGATGCATCTCTAATGTGAACCCTTGAAAATACTGAAACAAGCTTCAATCTTATAGTATGTACACTAGCTAGTGATGAAGTCTGGTGTTTGGGACACGGCCATAATCGTTATAGAAAAGCTCCAGATGCATGAATCTGTTCTATAGATAAGAAACCTGACTGATGCTGTACATTTAATCGATCAAGCCTCCAGTGATGATGGAAGTCCACCATCTGAAACACTAATACCAGATCTGCTCTTTCTCCCACCTCAAACACGTATGTAATTCTACATTGTACACGTGCCGCTAATGTAATTACTAACTCTACCATTCGCACAGGGTCTCTGACGAAAGCTTCGCTTTTTGTTCACGGTGTGAACGCCCGATTGCGTGACTGTGGCTAATAAAACGATGTCTGCCTCACACGGACCAGCTCTCCGACATCCAGCACTTCTCAGTCATCAGAATGAAGCTTTTGTTTTATTATTATTATTATTATTATTATTATTATTTATTTCCTGTAAATAATGCTGTAGTGAAAGAAAAAAAAACGTTTCTCATGGCTGCAGTGCCTTGTCAGACATGCGTTGTCGTTTTTTCAAAATGGTTTGGTTCCAGTCTGCACCGTTTTAGTAAAGGTTGTACAAAAGGAAACACGGCTCTGTGTGGTTGATTGATACACACACACACACACACACACACACACACACACACAAACAATGTCTTTAATTAGAACTTCTCATTGAAAACTGTGCATGATAAAATATGATGCAGGTTTGCGAATTATCTGTGCTAACTGCTATCTGAATTTTAAAAACTTTAATATTTCACGTCACACAAATTTCACTTTAATAATAAAACAAAAGCCTTAACTCCATTTATAATGGAAGTCTAAGGGCAGTTGTTCAATTCCGTCAATAATCTTTTTCAATCTACAATCTACAAAGTCAAAGCTACAGCAATAAACATGTGAGGGTGAGACGGACATGAAAGAACATCTTACCAGAACTGTTTTAATGTAAGGTCAGTGTCATGCTGTTTTAGGAAAATAATCAACGACAGAGTGGTATGATGGAGCTGTGTTACTGTTACTACCCTGAAGTTGAATATTTTTCAATAACACCATGTCCTGAAGTGATTTATTTCTCTTACACCACAGTAATTTCCCAATGATTACAATGTTTTATTTATTAAAGATCAACACACTGCACTTTTTATCCCATTATAGTTACAGTTTACAGTATGATGTGGAAGGTCCATGAAACAAGTTCGTTCCTATTCTGACTCACATTATAGCAGTTATAAATTGTTGTTCCCTCACAGTTTCTCTTGAAGTTAATAAGACAAAAAAAAAAAAAAAAAGATTGTAAAGTGTAAATGGACAACTTACAGAGTGTTACAAAACAGTAAATTAAACACTGTTACCTTCACTCGGGATGCAGCAATGTACAGGTCAATAAAATAGTTCATAATCGTCTGACCAATAATCAGTCCTGCCAGATTTGTAGAGGTTTTGCGCATTTTCTTTGTGCCTATGTTGAGAAATGTCAATCAACCATAAATTACCAAGCACAGCTGATTCACATTTAGCCACGCCTACAAAACTCCACAAAAGGCTCACAGTGACCTGAAAACATCCAAATTATGACTAAACGATGAAAGAGCGCCTCCGAAGTGTGGCGTGCACTAAATCTTCCATTAATGCAGCTCAGCCACTGCAGCGAATCAGCTACCATAGACACACACTAACTCCTCCTCTTTTTAGAGTGCGCCATTACTTTTGTCCTAATGGAATAGCTTAATTTATGGATTTGTTTTGAAATCGCTTTCTAATATGAAACAACTTTCACAAAATTCTCTAAAATGGTGTGTAATTGAAATAAATAAGTGATTTAAACTTGACAATGTAATCAATTTTTTAAAATACAAAACTATACAGTTTGTGAGTCTCATTATCCGTAAATTTACACAAATTCAGGATTTTTTTTCCAACTAATTGGATTTTCATGAGCACAAATTTCAGGTCTAAATGCTCCTAAGAATTATTTACGAATAAATTTGTTTGTAAACAACAATAAATAACAATGCCCATTTGTGTAACCTAAGTGTAGCCAAAATCATTGAAGTTTACGTTAACACTGTCTATGAATCCGGTAAATCTTGTTTTTTACTTAATATGTTTATAAATTCTAATAAGTGCAATATGTCACATAGTAATCATGTTTTTTATGTTGTATGTTTACGTTCAAAAAACCTAAGGTCAGTATTTTAGGTTTTATGGAAAATAAAAACAATGTGCAGTCAACAGTGACAATTATTTAATCATAAATCAATGGCATTTAACATGAATATTAATATTTGTAATGAGGACATGATGGAGCTGTTAGTACATGATGCATTATTATTAAAAATAAACAAAAAAAAAACAAAGAGTCTGAAAAAACATGAGTATGTACAGTAGCTTTCATGTAGTAAAAAAAAAATCACAATTTCGGACAGTGAGTATAAAACTGTGTACCATTGATGAAAAAACAGTGAATACATAATTACTGCTCTATTTGTTTTGTCTTTTTTTGCTGTATGTCTGTCAAAGTCATTAAAAAACTGAAAAACTGTTGAACAGAGCATTTTTTGAGACTTATACAAACACTAGACAGCTCAAGATAAAAAAAAAATACTTTTGGTGATATTGCTTTCCTTTCATTCCAGCGTCTTTTTCACAAGCAGTAAAAAATAGCTCTGTTAGAAAATTAAGAAAAATTACACTTTCCAAAAGCAAGCATGGTAACAAAAATAGTTTGTCTAATTTTACTTTTCTTTAAAAAAAAAAAAAAAAAAAAAAGGAGAAATAAAGGGAAAGAATTGCTCAGCATGAGGAAAGAGTAATTTCTCTCTTCCTACATGCATTTCACTTCTATTGTACTTCCTCACACATCATCGTCGGCATCCTCATCCTCTTCCTCATCATCATCATCAACATCATCATCATTTTCTCTCTCTGGCTTTTTTTTTTTCTTTTCAATTTTCCCCCAAAACCCCACCCATAATATAGACTCCTCTTAAAAAATAGACTTATATATGACGTTTAAATGCAAAAATGTCTTTACGTCTTCACATCTGGAAGAGAAATGTTCTCAACATGATCATCTTGGCATCATCTGCAGACACACACGCAGGACTGATGAAGTGTGTGTGTGTGTGTGTTTAAAGCTGGCTCTCGGCGTCGTTCTTCTCCGCTGTACCGTTCTCCAGAGTGAGAGCGGAGAGGCCGAGTCCGTTGGCGTTGCTCTCGTTCAGCCGTCGCACGCGGTACGTCTCGTAGTGGATGTTGTGAGTGACGTCCTTCAGGTCTTGAAGGTGGGACCTGCGGAGGATTTAAAAAAAAATCTGGATGAAACACCTACGACATCATCAATTAATTTACTGTATGCTCGTTGCACCGTTCTTAGAGCAGGTTTATAATTAGATACCCATAAATATATCGCCGTGACAACACGAAGAACGGGTTTATGGGTAATCCTAGCTCATCAGCTCAGCTACTTTTGGGCTAAAATAATAGAGGCTAAGGCTCTTTATTCATCACATCAGGAAATTACAATAAATTATACAGTATTTTAAAAAATTCATAATAGCAGGAACTTGCTTCATGGACGTTCCACAGCATTAAATGTAGCTATAAGCAGATAAAAAGCATCATATGCCATTCTTTACTTGTGTTAGGAAATTAATGAGGTGTAAATGTGCTGTTGAATGAAACAGTAACTCCATTTCATGTCACAAATTATTTTCCTATAACAGCACTTTTGGCAGTTTGCCAACAATTATAATTTTTTTGACTTATTAAAGAATGACATATGATACTTTCTTGTCCATTTATAGTTATGTTTAATGTTGTGGAACGTTCACGACACAAGTTAGTTCCTGTTCTTACGATATAGCAGCTATAAACAGTCGTTCTCTCACCAGCCTCTCTTTTTCTCTCTCTCTTGAAGGTATAAAGGGGGAAAAAAAACGCAGCTTGTCACGTTACCAAGAAACTGCAAACTCGTAAAAACTCCTCTGTCCTGATTGTTCCAAAGCGCTGACACTGGAGACTCCTTCCATAAATGTTAATTAAATGTCTGACAAAAAACTTCACCATATCAACTTTTACATGTTTTTCAAATCTTTTCATGAAAGAGCAGTTACTATAGAAACGCTAATGTATTAAATTATGTGCAGTAAAACAATCCTTTGATTTGTTCGATCACTCCTGTCCAAGCTGCTCTTATAGAAAACGAATCCAAACCTTCTGACCAATCAGAATCCAGAATTCAACAGCACTGTGCTGTAATCTGTCCTATCATGCAGCTTTTAAGACTGTCGACACCACTGTTTAATAAAAAAAAAGCCTCACAGGAAGATAATGATAACGTGTAAGACTAAGTGAATATAAATGAATTTATATTTAATTATTAAGACAGAAAAATGAGACTTACCTAATCAGAAGATCTCTCAAGTTGGCAAACTCACAATGCTCAACATTTTCGACTGAAGGAAAAAAAACCAGAAACATAATCAATACCTAGGGTTGGGAATAATGGAAATTAATTCTGTTGCTTTAGCTGTACTCTGCCACTAGATGGCGGTCTTGTATAAGACAAAAATAACTTTCAAAATTATGATGATGATGATGATGATGATTATAATTATTATTATTATTATTATTGTTGCAGTCGCAGGAAAAACAACCCACCTTCGATGATTCCCCATTTGGTTTTCCGGCCCAGGACCTTGTTGCCGTTCACCTGGTGCTCTTTATCTGTTCCCACAACCGCAAACGGGATGTTTTCCTACAAGAACCACCAAACACACACCATCAATCACTCTTCATCTAAACGGACGTACGTTTTAACCATAATTTTAACTTTTTGAATTCTAAAATCCTACTCAGATGTGTTACTACACTCCTGTAAGATGCATGCTTATCTCAATACCTGGCCTGAAGCTTAAAAAAATTCACCTAATGAATACAAAAAGGTAAAAAGGTGCTGTAACATTAGCTCTGTTGTGTTGTATGTTGTTTCATGTTTCAGTTTTTATTGTCATGTGCATTAAGAGTGCTGTAAGCATCTATACACAATGCAATTCCTGTGCTACAGTTGCACACTCCTACAAAGACAGAGCAAAAATTATATGTAAACTCTTAACTAGTCCAACACACTGAACACAGACAAAAGATTAAAGTGCAAAATTATTAATATACTCTAAACTAGTAAAAATAATTCCAAAATGTAAACATTGGATGCAGTCAAAAAGTGACACAAATACACAAATTTCAACACAAATATATTGAAATATGAAAAATTGAATATATGATATAATAAGTCTGTATGTAAAATATTGGAGTTAATACTGAGTTGACCAAACAAACCAGTTTTTCATATTAGCGTAACAAACTTGAAACTGAAGAGATTTTTGAGTTATGATGTATTAATATAGTTAGAAAACATTATACTTTAAAATATTTTAAAGTCCGTTTAGTTGATCAACTTCAACGTTTCGAGTTAATCCGTTTCCGCAAACATTTTGAGTTAACTGAGTTTATTCGGTTTTACAGTGTAGTCCAATAGGCTTTACAATTTAATTAACCGGCTGTTGTTTGAATAACACCTCCATATGACTTACAGCTATTTACTATAGTTAACATTCTGTAAATCCTCAACCCGTACTATAAACCTGACTAAACTACGCTCTCTAAATTTTCAATCACTCTTGGAATCAGTTTAGATTTCACTATAACCCATTTTAGACAAATGTATACCACTGCGTTGTTCTAACTGGTCAGAAGGTGTTGATTAATTTTCTATAACAGCAGCCCTGACAGTAGCGTAGCTGCACATCACAGGTTTATATTAATGCGCTCGTTCTAACACATTAGTGTTTTGTTCATGGAGATGCTTATTTAACATTTATGGAATGAGTGTCCAGTTTTTTAGTCTCAGTCACATGACCTCCATCTTCCCCAATCATGTGAAAGACATTAATGTATCTATTTTTGGATTTCATCGCTATTAAAAAGTCCTCGTACCCTGATCTTGTCGTTGAGTATCCGATCCTCAGCGTCCTCGTCGTATTCCTTCTGTGGATACACTCGGATACCGTGGGTCTGAAGATCCTGTCTTATCTGCAAAGAGAGAAAGGAGCTCCTGGTCAGATTTACGGATGTGTTTACACACCACACACACACACACACACACACACACGTTTTATAGCAGTCTACTGCCCAATTGAACGGCTAGTCTTATTTGTCTCAGTTTGTGAAACTGATTTGGATTGCTTTCTTTTAAGTCATTAAAATCAAACAACATATATGAGTTTCACAAAATTTGCATTAATTCGAAATAAGTAAGTGATTTAAACTTGACGTAATCCGTATATAAAATCGCAGGAATTCATCAACAATTATACGATTTGAAGGCGATCAATCAAGTTTCATATTACCTCGTTCACAAACTCAGGAGCTCTCATAGGTTACGAATGCTTTTCCCAAATAAATTTTCACATATTTCTTGAGTAAATGCTACTGCGAACGTACTACGAATAAATTTGTTCGTATCCGGTTTTATAAATAAGGTCAATTTTGCGCATCTTCTTTGCTTGGGAAGAAATCGTCTCGTCATCTTTTCCCTGGAACTTCTGCTCCTTTCAGCCATCCTTGAGTATAAGGTGCGATTTAAACCTGTCGGTGATGTAAAACAGCGCCCCCTGCTGGTGATGCTTTATTATTTAAATTCCATAATCTCGCAATGTAATGAGCAGATTTAGCTATCCTCCCAGGATCAGTCGACATAATCTACTTTCTAACGAAGTCGTTTAGTTGTCAACACACAACGACAAACCTGAATAAATATTCCAGCTGAATATTTTAACAGTCATAAAAAATGACGTTTAATTAGCAAACGAGCTACATGTGACATCGTTAAAATGTAATTTGTGTATATTATGCTTTGCCTTAAGATCACAAGTTAGAATCCTGACAATGGCAAAGTCACCCGAGAGACAAATCTACAGCTTATACATGAGAACCACGTACACACACACACACACACACACACACACACACACACAGACCATTCTGTGCATTTAAAGGATGTTCAAAATAGCACTATGATCATCAGTGAGGTTTTTAAAGAGACATTATCATATGATATTATGCTGATATATGTCATATTCAGCAAAGCCAATAACATAGTGGAACCTGAATTATCAGCTAGTTTTATCAGTGTGTGTGTGTGTGTGTGTGTGTGTGTGGGAGGCTCTTGGAGAGAGATGTAGTACAGGAGTATAGGGAGGCTTCCTCCCACATAGCATCATCCTGCTGGATCCATCGAACTGTGAATGATGGCGCAGGTTTGACAAAAAAAAAACCCAGGCACACAAATGTGTCTTGGCATTGCTATTGGTTTTGGTACAAAAATTATCCCAAGGCTCAGAACCCATGACAGGACACTAAAGTCTATGGTATAGTTTTTCACTATGTGAAATTCTTTAAAAAAAAATAAATAAATAAACGTTTTAAAGAAATTTTTAAAATTACTATTTTGAATAAATACAACAAAGCGTACCTAAGCTTTATGCTACACAGTTTTGTCTCTCTTGCTAATGCTACACAGCAACACTGCTCAAGTTAGCTAATGTTAGCTAGCTACTAGCTAGTGATGAATGGTTTCACAACCTGGTAGCTGGCATGCATTGCAATACAACAAAACTACTTTTTTTAATAAACGCTAAAAAAAAGTACATAATCCAGTTGCGTAATGACCTAATCTTGTCTTTTTTAACAGTATTTAATGGAAACATATCTATTCTCATTTCCTTTTTCTGCTAACTTTTCTGCTATTTTTTTTACTTATTCCAATATCCAGACAAAAAGAAGTTGAGGAATACGATTATAATACAATATAATTAAGTTATGAAGAACATGAGGAGTGGTTAAATGAATGAATCTTTGCTCACCCTTTGCTTGAACTCTAGCCTCTCGTCCATGGTTAGCGTGTCGGCTTTGGCGATCACAGGTACGATGCTCACGATCTTCCCCAGCCGCTTCATAAACTCCACATCGATTGGGCGCAACCTGAGGATATTAATGCAGTTTAGCCAAATTAGCCAAATATAAGCTAGTTCATTCCAAGCCTTTTTTCTTCTGATTATTGATTGCTGGTTAATGCTAGTTTATCCACTTAGCATCACATTATAAGCTAATTCATTCACTCTTGAACAAAACCTTTAACTCTCAACTCCTCAGCTGTACGTTTAAATTAAATATGAAGTCTGTCGGAAATGCGCTGAAGATATATGGACACCCGGAAGACTAGCAGCTCAACAAGGCTCGTAATATTTGTACATGCATTCAGGTATTTATGACTTCTTGACCCGTGAACACTCTTCTGTTTTCATAGCACTACCCTATGCTCTACTATGAAGGCGATTTACGGCTCTTGGGTTTCCCATAAGGTCAAAAGGTCAATCAGGGCACTAGGGCCTACTTCAAGTTTCCTCTATTCCATCTGAAAGCAGCGCTATTACAGAACGAGGAGTCGTAACCTCTCAATCAGCATTTTAATGTTCCTAGCTGTAAATATAGCGCAGGAAGTGACACGTACCGGTGTCCTGTGGCTGGCAGGAAGTAGACGCAGCAGTGGACGCGGGTGTCTGGGATCCTTCGCTTCCTGTTGATGTACTGCTCCTCCTTCAGATATTTCTCGTACTGCTCGTTGACGTAGGTGATGATGGGCTCCCAGCTGAGGAGAAGCAACACGTGAAATATTAACATCATAAACGTTATCTATTATCATTGTTTGTGGTGTATTATAGTGTCTGCTTTTTTGTATGATATTAACTGCTATATACTAGGAAATATTACAAAACACAGAAGTGATCAAGCTTCTCTCACCAGTTCTCGTTGTTGATCTGGTCTCCGAATCCGGGTGTGTCGATAACTGTGAGCCTCATCTTCACACCCTTCTCTTCGATGACTGTAAAACAGAGCAGGAAGAGATGAAAATTTTGAAAAAATTCCAGAAATTTTGCAATTCTAGATTGGTAGTCCTAGTACATTGTGAGAATTCCCTCCTCGTGCAAGACCCCTAACCCTCAGTGGCTTTACAGCTTAATTTACTGTATGTACTCACTCAACTATATTTCTTTCAATTTAGCTAGCAAACATAGCTGACTGTAGCTAGGTCGCTAGCTGTGTTAATCATCTCGCAGTTCGATATAAGACATAGCTTTGTTGGGGAAAAAAAAGGCTAGCTGTGTTTTTAAGACGTAAACATTTTTGCAAACGTAGCGGACATGCCATTACGAAGCAAAGTTACTGTTATCACCCTGAAGTCGAATAATTTTCCTATTACAGCATGTCCGGAAATAACGTAAATTCTCACTTACATAAAAGCAGCTATAAACAGTCATCCCCAGTCGTTATAGGTTTTTTTTTTTAAACATCCATTTATGTAAATAGTTATTAGGTAAACATCTGTTTATTTATGTGGAGCGTCCATTATACAAAACTACTGTCAGAGCTGCTTTTATAGAAAGTTATACAGAACACCTTCTGACCAATCAGAATCAAGAATTCAACACCGCAGCGGTATAAAAATGTTTAACATTACGGTGTAAGAAGTTCTTACAACTTCACTGAAAATAACATTCAACTGAATTGTTTCGTTAATTTTAATACGTACGAATTCGGCTTGTTTATACAGATAACGATAATGTTTTTATAAATCCAATGAAAATATTCAGAAAGTAAAATCCACACAGACAAAGCTGCATTGTAGAAGAAATGCAGTGCGTCATAACATACACCTTTACACATTCTTTAAAGAATGTGGCGGAAACCATGATGGCGTATTCATATCTTTCCTCTCTCAGTTATCGCTAAGTGCCATAAAACGAATCATGCTTTTATGACACACGGCCCAAAATAGGTAAATATTTACATTAGATGTCAGGATGTCCTGGCCTGGATTTCTGAAAGCTCCAGTAAAAAAACAACCTTTTTTCCCCTCACTACACTGTTTACGATTTGCTGGACTGAGAATTCAGTGGAGCGAGGGGAGATCTCTGGAGGACGTATATCCTGAACCTCATATGATCTGAAACGTGCAGTGAAGCATGAGCACACGTATACAAGCAAAGCAAGCACACACGCGCACACACGTTTTTTCCCCTATTTTTTTAACAGGAAGATGTCTGGAGTCTAGGTGTCGGTTGCAGTTTATGTCTTCTGGGTGTGTAGCAAGCAAAAACTGTATATACATTCAATCATACGGTACTTATATTTGTGGGTGTGGCCTGTCTGGCTGATAAGAAATGACGATAAGCTTAATGTATCCATTTCATTTTGTTACTGTTGTTTAAAACAGAATTTATTTATGTGACATTCACAAATTTTATATTTTATATTTATTCACAAATCTTCCTTTTTTGTACAGAAAATACAACTAATTATTTTTTTAATACACCTTTTTGTTTATAAAGCCCTGCTTTATTTTGTTGCCACTCTGTTAGCAAACCTAAATATTATAATACATATTACATGTATTAAAAATGTATTTAAATGTCATTATATAATCTTTATGCTATATTGTTCACATCTAATTTTATTAGGAGAAACAGGTGAAACTGTGGTTATAAGTTTCTGTCAAATTAGCTTGAAGATGTATGAATATAAGTGAAAAATCCACTCAGAAATCCTGTCAGGTTAGCTCATGTCAGCTAGCTGACTAGCATCAGCGGTGAAGATTATAATATCTAGAATATAAAAAAATAAACCATATTAACCAGCTAGCTGTTATTTACACTGAATATTTGTGGTACTTGTATTTATTACTTAAAAATCCTCTTAGATCATGTCAAGTTAGCTTATATTAACCAGCTAGCTCGCATTTGCAGTGAAGCTTTTAACCTTAATTTCTTTTTAGAAACCCTGTCACATTAATGCTATATAATAAAGCTAATATTTGCCAGCTAGCTTGTATTTGTTGTAAAGATTATAAACCTCATGAATATAATTTAAAAATATTTAAAACGTTTAGAAATACTGCCACATTAACTAATTTTTCTTAGCTATCTATGGTAGGGTATTCTTAGATATCCTGTCAAATTAGCTTAGGTTAGCTTAGGATAGCAGTGGATATTATAAACATTTAGAAATATGACATAAAATTCCTCTCAGAAATCCTGTCAGGTTAACTCATGCTAGCTAGCCAGGTATTGTTTTTAGTGAAGATTATGACTATTATGAGTAAAGATCCTCTCAGAAATCCTGTCAGGTTAGCTCATGTTAGCTAGCCAGCTATCATTTTTAGTGAATACTATGAATATTTACGCTAAAAAAAATAATCCAATCAGAAATCCTGTCACTTCAGTGTTTCATTTGTGCTAGCTTCACTCTCTGAAGTAAGTAGCATAGTATGGAGCTAACATTTCCAGCTAACACCACTAGTAATTTATCTTGCTTTAATAAAATGGCTCCTCCTCCCTTTTTAAAAAAAATGTAACTCTGTTTTCCTGTTAAGAGAGGCCACATGCACTTAAAAAAAGTTACCAGTGAGTAAAATGTTTTTGTTTAAATTTATGTATTCATATTTATTTTTATGATGTGCTCTGTAATCTTTTCCAGCTGGTGAATGTTTCAAACGCTACCATGCTAAATGTACCTCAAACCGGATCTGTCTTGTCTTGCTGTGCTGTGTTATTTTAAACCCCACACAGAATCTTGTTGAAACTACTCACTGTTGTGTTATTCAGTCACTTGTCAGCAAAACTAACGTCATATAAAGATAGATCACACTGCCAATTATCATAGGAACACACACAATACTTCCATTTAAAGGGCAGACTGAGAAGGCTACACTATCTGCCTTTCACGCCACTTTCAAATTGAGCATGACGGCGCCTTAAGAAGTGAAATTCATGAAGGTACGTGCTTTTCTTTTCGTACGGCCTACAGCACTGGACTGTATGATAAGGTAAATGTTTTTTTCTTGGAAGCGAAAGAACTAACGTGATCACTGTCTTACAGGTTAGATCTAAAAGTAATGCTGCATTTGACTTAACTCGGAAATGGGAAGTCTGAACTCGTAAATTATGCAATTTTTGAGCTTGAATCATTCGAGCTACAAATTGGAAAAAAACACAGCTAGCCAGCTAACATTAGCAAACATGAGTTTATGATGTATTTACTTTATCAAAACAACAAGCTGTATGTTCAATGTTATCGATTTAACCAATTAATGTGTCTATGTTGATTGATCTAAAGTGAATACTACTATAAACTCTTATCTTATTTACTGTTGACGGTGTGAGCAGCCATGTTGGCATGACGTCATTTGCACATTTGTCCTCAACTCGAGAGTTGAGGAGAGTTTCTGAGTAGGAATTCCATGTTGAGGGGTCATTTTCATTTTCGTTTTCTTGTTTTTTTTTTTCCTAATCGGAGGTCAGAAATCTAGTCATTGAGTCAATGATTTTATGCAACTACTGTGAGAGAATGTAAGAGCAGACAAGGCTTCATGCTCAACCAGACACCAGTTGTTATCTTAGATAAATGATGGCCTCTGTTGGAACGAGAGTCATCCTCTGACCCGTAGGATGAAAAATGGCCGATCCAGCACTCTCTCTTTCTCTCCCAGCCTCTTTGACAGGTTTTTCTTAATGACAGCCAGGGCCACATCTCTCTCTCTCTCTCTCTCTCTCTTTCTTTCTCCCTCTGGCTGAAACCTGCATGATTGATCTTTCTTAATCCGTCCCCCATCGCCAGCATCTTAATTCATCTTCTCTCTCTCTCTCTCTCTCGCTCTCTCTCTCTCTCTCTCTGTCTCTCCCTCTCTTATTCACACAATGTCCCAGGTGTCTGGCTCAGCTCCAAGTCAAACACCGCAAACCCTTACGTTCTGTCACGAGTCAGAACCAATGCTAATTTTTTTTTAAAACAGAATTTCTTTTGGCTTGGTTCGATTTCTCTGAAATCTTTTTTTTTTTGTTTAATCAAATTGTTGAGGTGATATTCGGGTCACATTGACCTGAGAGTAACAGGATGAAATAAAAATGACCGGCCTTTGGTGATCTGAAATAAATCACTGTCGCTGCTGTCACATGACCTTCCTGTACAGAGACACACACCATGCTAGTAGGAGGGTCAAACTGAGGCCACTGATGCTTCATCTTCATATATATATATTTATATATATATAATATCACAAAGATGACACAAACCAACTCTTTTTCCTTTTCTAGTTTCTTTGCATTTTACTTTTTGGGTTACTTTTTAGCCTTTCTCATTTTGATTGCTCGTCCATTTTTTTTTTCCAGTTGTTGACGTGGCTAGAAAAGAAAAGTGTGACGTTATCATAGACGAAGATGTAAAAAAGGATAAAATGTCACACTTCCTTGCAATCTAAATATTTCTGCAACTCACAGACTCATCGTCTATGCAACAATGTATTGTTCCATCATTATTACAGACCATTACCAAGTTGCATGGAAAAGGGTCTCATGTGTATGCGTCCATCATTTTCATGCCACTAATAACTAAGAAATAAAACCAATTTTTCTAATTATATTTATATAAAACAAGGCCTATGGGAAAGACTTTGTGACTCTTTACTCACATGTTCATGTTTAATTCAAGGGAAAAGTCTGGGATCAAGCCAGCGTTAGTGAGTGTGAAAGTGTGTGTGAGAGAGAGCAAGAGAGAGAGAGAGAGAGAGAGAGAGAGGAGACTCACTGTGGCTGATTGATTGCAGGTGGACGGTCTTGGAGATCTTCTCCTCATAATTGGGAGTGCAGGACTTACGGCTGACCTTGGATTTAAACAGTGTGTTCACCAGCGTCGATTTTCCCAGGCCGCTTTGACCTGTCGAAAGAGGACACAAAGCAGCTTTACAACCACTTTCACTCCTTACTATGTTATTCAGAGAAGCTCTGAGTGTGTCATTTTAAACCATTAAATGTTTAATTTTATGAATATATTTACTACAAATTTAATATGTAAGAAATAAAACACTGTGTCAGGCTGTTAAAGGAAAATAAAAGTGCGGGGAAGTGCGATGAAGCAGAGAAGCAGAGTTACTGTTACACACAATGGAGCATAATTTAAATGTTCCAATTTAATTTGTGACAATTTTGGACTTTCTGTCTGGGTGGAGCAACTTATCACAGATTTGGTTTATCACAATGTCATCTTCTTCAAAATCATCTTATGTCATAACATTACCACCCCTACCCCCTTTTACTCCTGGATGAAATTTTTGTCTGTTTCCTCCTTCTCTGCCTCCTGGCATCGACCACCATCTCCATTTTTTTTGTTTTGTTTCACAAGCCAGCCAAATCCCGCTAGATAAAGCCAAAGTCACGCCTAAGGAATTATGCAGTTTCATCCAGAAATATGTCAAAATGTGGGGAAAAAATGTGTTTGAGTATTCATTTCATGTTATCTTTCAACCTTTACATTTTCAAAGCACTGCAAAATCCTTAAAAAAATGATGGATTTCACAACATTTAACAACAATCTCTGACTGAAAAGAGGACCACTAGGAAGTTCGGAAGGAAAGGAAGTAGAAGTAAGTTCACTGAGGACACTGAGTAGCATGTGGCTGGCAAAAGTTAGATAGTTAGTTAGCTAGCTAGTAACGTGGACATTTCAAGGCTTTATGCATATGCAATGTCCAGTTACAATACTGACAAATGAAAAAAAATTTCTTGGGTTTTACACAAACAAGGTCCAGGCTCCAGTCCTGACCAAAAAAACACATAAAATCCAAGTTGCATGTCTAGAAATACAAATCCAGTTTGAAAGTCATATCGAATTAGTCTTCTTTCTTTTACAGATTACAGAAAGTTAGTTTTTCGGACTGGATATGCACAAAGATTTATGTGTAATAGCTGCGGCAGTGCAGGTATTCATTTATTTCCTTAGGTAGTCATTTAACAATGCCATTTTCCCTGATTTACACCGGGCATATCTGTACATTAGCATAACATCAACGCTGTAACCATAAACACTTCAGATTTCCTTATCGCTTCCATCCTGTCATGTCAGTACACTGTCACAGTCTCCACCTTTAAGCAGATAAATGTAGTGTGTAAACCCTGTTCATGTTCATTTACAGGATGCCCTTTGACTCACTGTGCTATTAGAGCAGAAGAAAGCGTGGGCGTTTATGGAGACGCCTGGTAACAAGTCCATAACCCACTTTTTTATCCCCCTCACAGATAAAACGAAGGTCGTTGCACTGTAATGAAGACACGGCCATGCAGAGCACCGAGGCAATCAGCAGCTCACACAAATCCCCCGTACTGCAAATTGTCAGTGATGTAACAGGTCAGGTCCAAGCGAAAGCGTGTGAGAGGTTTATCTGGCAGCCGGCCAAACGCACCGATGGCACAAAGCCACAGGGAGCTCCGGCGCTTAATGACTCACTCACGCCAGTGCTCACGGACGGAGGGAAGCTATTACTGCCGAGAGATTCTTATCAAGACCCTCTCATGCACTTCAAAGCGGCTCAGCGGATCTGAACAGCTCCTCAAAAACGCAACTGCAAAGTGGATCAAGTGAAAACTGACAATTTTTTTTTTTTTTTTTTTTTTTTAATATTGCGAAATTCTGTGTCTTTAAAGTTTAAGGTTACGTTTTTAAGTTTAATAATTTGTATGAAATCAGAGGAGATGACCTTGGTCACTGCTAAGGAGTGATAGAACGTTCTAGAAATAGGACTGAACTATAAACAGTCCCTGGATGAGTTCCTGGTTTGTTTAAGCAGCGATGTAGGAAACCTGAATTTAAACAGAAGTGATGCAAACTGTCTGAGGTTAAGACTAAAGTTCTCTTTTTATATAATATTTTTCTAGCATGCTGTGTACATATTTTTAACTTGTCATCATTGTTACACTTTGGATAGCGTTATGTTAGCTAGCTAACTTTAACCACAGTATTAGCATAAAAAAGTTTCTGGAAATGTGTCAAGTGATGTCAAGCTTTTTTTTTTTTTTTTTTTATACCTCTCGACCAATCAGGTCACAAGTTAAGGGCCAAGCAAGAAAAATAAACGTGGAGGACAAAGTGTTGGTGAAAACTGTGTCTTATTAGTGAGCAATTGTGATGCATAAAACATTTTGGGACGGTACGTCATTATCACTGGTACATCATTAACTTTCACCAGATATGTAAAACTAATTGTAAATCGCCAGCTAGCAAGCTGGAGAAAGGCTGCAAACTGTATAAAATCAGTAAGATATAGCTATTTTATATATAAATTCATATATAGGAATGTAAGAACAATAGTAAAGCTGAAGTACAAATCACTGTCTCACCGTACTAACGAGTGTAAACAAACGGAAATGGCTCATAGCACCGAAGGATACAAAATGGCTCCTGGAAATTTAAAATAATTTTTTTTCCAATGTGTTATAAAATTCCTTCTCAAAGCCCAACATGTCAAGAGCAGACAAAACAACTGCAGAGGATTTAGATGTCTCACGCTTAATGATGATGAATTGCGCTTCTCTTCACTGAGTAATTACGAGCATGCTGATCGTCATGATGCCGTGAGTCCGATAGATTCCTAAAGTCTTGAATGTTCCAGGCTAGACACGCTGCAGTGATGACGTTTGAGTCATGTGCTGACGAAGCCTGTCTCAGGGGTGTTGTATGGCAACAGCCTGTCATTTACTCACGCCATTTCCAAAGGTCACGAAAGGTCAGGCGTAAATTCACAGCATGTGTGCGCGTGCATGCGTGCTTGAGGCCCACTGACACCTGAAAGCACTTTAATCATCATCATCATCATCATCATCATCTCCTGCTATGAAGAACTGATTACAAAAGGGCTTGCTCCAAACAATGCTTAAGATCGTACGAAGAGGAACTAACGGTACTCGAGAGTAGGGCTAGCAGAATAATTTAGTCTTAGAAATGTAACATCTTAGACATTGGGCTAGCTAAAACAATACTTTTAGGGGCTGTGCGGTTATAGGAAATGAATCAATGATGAAGGGAAGTGTTACTGTTGCAACAGCAGCACGTCCCGACGTAGACCAGTTATTCCTCTTATACCACAGCAATTTGCCAACAATAACAATTTCTTTATTTATTAAAGAAAGAAATAGAATTCTTATCCATTTATAGTTACATTTAAAGTTGTGGAAACAAGTTTATTCCTGTTCTCACAACTTTAAACAGTTGTTCCTTCCCCAGCTTCTTTTTTTTCCACTCTGTCTTGAAGTTAATAAGAGGGAAAAAAGCAGCTTGTTAAGCGCTCATACTGGAGACTCCTTCCATAGATGATAAATAAACGTCTCCTTATAGAAAACTTCACTGTATCAACGAATATACATCCGTCTTACAGATTTTCTGTTAATGAAGAAACAATAACATATTAGAACTAGCACATTGATATAAGCCTGTGATTTGTAGCTGTTGTTATAGAAAATTAATCAACACAGTCTGACCAATCAGAATTGAGAATTCAACATGGTATAAAATGTATTGCATTTAAAAAAAAAAAAGGTTATTGGGCGTCATTATGACGGTTCAGCCATCTTTAGTGTCGTCCTTGTGACCGTTCCGTGTCATTTATTCATATTACACATAACATGACACATTTCCTGCAATTCCACATTTCCATTTTCCTCAGGAGGTCACTGCGGTGGCAATAATACGTTCCACATGGAACGCAGCATGGCCTGTGGGATTGTGGGAAAACCGGAGGAGACTTAGCAGCTCGAGACCTGAGGCTACGTTAAAGGTCCTGCCCTCCACTTTGGAGCGTAATCTACTGAGACCCTCCGCCTCAGTAGTACTGCACTACTGGGTGTGTGTGCGTGTGCGTGTGAACGGAGGTAGGAAAATGAGAAAGTACAAGAAAAACATGAGATTTCCTCTTTTCTCTATCCACTCAGCCACACGCTGAGCTCATCCTGTGTATGTGTGTGTGTGTTTGTGTGTGTCGATTTCTCCTCACAGCCTATCTCTTCAAACCATTTAACACCTGACACTCCATGCTCCTCACCTTCCCCCCCAAACACCCCACTGTGTTGTTGGTCTACAGGGGGTCCAGGAACATCGAACACATCCCAAAACACAATTCGATGTCTGTCTGTGGGATTGATAGGATTCTGAGATGGCACTGCAGTCACTGGAACTTGTCCAAGAGCATGAAAAGAAGTGCTATTTAGCAAAGCAAAGTAAACTAAGGATTAACCTGGAAGCTAAATATGATCTTTCAGCTCATTACAAACGAATACTCTCATATACCCCTTTATTACCCTGATTTATAACCATGTAGCAATAGTCCTCAGATTTCCAGGTAAGTCATCAAGTCATCAGAATGATGCTAGCATGACTAAGCATTTTTAATATGCTAACTGCATTCATCATAAAGAAACTAACCCTAGCAGCGACTCATTCATTAATTCATTCACTTACCTCATTTATATTCTGCCATAAAAACATAACAAAAAGAAAAATGTTCAAAGATGCTTCATACGAGGAAGAATTGCTAACACTGCTAACAAAGAAGTGATTTAAAAGCTCACAAGTCTTTAAAGCACTAACTGCTAACTGCATTGTGCTTTTGTTCTTTATGCTTTGATACAAAATCTAAAAATCTAACATGGCTAGCAATCAGTGTGACATGAGATTCTAGCAGGTCACTAAAATAACAAAATGACACAAGAAAAAATAAATTAAAGATTTTTCACATAAGGAAGAAACTGTAGGATTGCTAACAATGAAAGTAGTTCCAAAAATACTTTAAAAGGCTAACTACGAGCTTAAGGTAGTAGCAAGGTAGCTGCTGACTAATTTAGTTTGCATTATGCTAACTGTTCTGGGCTAAGAGCCCTCTAAAGGGACACAAAAATGGCTAACAATCTGCATGAGCTAGTATCAACAACATATTAATGAAATTAATTTGTATTTATCTAGTAGGACACAAAAGTAATTCCAATATGCTACACATTAGGGAAGAAACACTAGCATTGCTAACAATAACAAGACCCAAGAAAATACTTTTTAAAGGCTAACTGTGAAGTAGTAGTAAGCTAGCTCCTGATTAATTTACTTTGCATTATGCTAACTGTATTGCTCTAAGAGGCCTCTAAAATACACACAAAAAGAAAAAATCCTAACAAAGCTAACATGGATAACATGGCTAATTTTATTTGCTAGCCCTCACTAAAATGGACCTAAGAAATAAAGGAGTGTTTGTCTGATATGAAGAAAAGTTAGCACAGCTAAAAATGATCATTAAGTAGCACCAGGTACTGAATAAGTTTATTTTGGTTTTATTTACAGACATACAGACATGATACAGATCATGAAAAGATTAAATGATACAAAAAAGGCCAGCAATGACTGCTAACTGCTGACTAATTTATTTTCCATTATGCTAGCTGCATTGTGTCAAGAGAATGTATCACGGATGGAATACAGTTCCAAGGCTCCATGGCTAACAATCAACCTGAGCCTGTGGTAGCTAATTAATTAACCCATTAATAATTGTATTCTGGCCACTAAAATTCCCAAAGAAAAGAAAGTGCTGAGCAATTTAAAGAAATGCTAGGCATGCTAATAAAGAATGTGATTAATTAGCAAGATTTTCACTGTGCTAAACAGACTTTAAGAAAATAAAGAATAAAATATTAAATGTTGCTCTAAAAGGCTAACAGTGAGGGTGATGTCGAGGTTAATAAACTGCTGACTCATTTAATTTGCCTTATGCTAATATTTTGTGCTCTAAAAAGACCCAAGAGCGAGAAGCGACTCATTCATTAGCCCATTACTTAATAGACCTTTTTTAGCCACTAAAAACACGAGAAAGTGATGCAAAGATCCTTTATACTAGACCTGCTAACACTGCTAACAATAAATGTGACTTAAAAGCATTGAATGAGTTCATTAGCATTGCGCTAGCTCTATTATGCTAATTAATAGAAGAAGAGATCCAAGAAAAGATAACAATGAACGTGAGGTAGTAAACAGCAGTGAGCTGCTGAATAATTGAATTATGCTAAAAGGCCGCTAACAACATCAACAAAGAAACAGTCTGAAAAGAAAAAGAAAAAGGTGTGGGATCTCACAGGACTTCATTTGCATTATGCTAACTAGCTAGCGACAAAAGGAAGTTCCCTCACACAGGGATACAGCATCAGAAAACATTTTTAAGCTTTAAGTTTTTTTTTTAAAGAGCGACAGAGACAGAGAGAGAAAGCGGTTCAGTGATAAATGAGGTCGAGAATAATTTCCAGAAACTAGCCCAGTCTGGATGAGTCACTGTTTGACCGCTGTTTCTAAGTGATGAAAGGGAAAGTGAGTGAAAAGAGGAAAAAAAAAAGAAAACCAAAAAGGGAGATGGTAGAGCCGGTTGGCTTTGATATGCGTCCAGAGCAGCAGGCATGAAGCGTAGCACCGTGCTAACAAGCAGCTGAAGCTGTAGCTATCACACTTCAGTGGAGCAGTAGAGCACAGCAAATCGACTGATGGAGGAGGAGCTGTGTGGGAATTTTCCGAAGGGAATTCTGTACTGATGTTCCAGTATTTAAAATGCACTTCACAACCCAAAAAACTTGGGTTTCTGGAATCTTTCATTCTGAAACAGGATAATAAAAAAAGACCCATAACACAAGGCCATGCAAGCATTAAAGGGGCAGTCTGTAATTTTTTTAAAGGGAACTGTAACTCTGGAGAGAGTTAGTTTGTGTAGAGAATAGATTAGCTTGTACATGGAAATAAATGGGATATGCCTCTAATGCTACAAACAAACAGACAAAACAACACAAACAAACAAGCAAAGGTAGAGAAAAGAAAGTTAACGAAAGAAAGAAAGAAAGAAAGAAAGAAAGAAAGAAAGAAAGAAAGAAATGGAGGTAGCGAAAAAGAAAAAGAAAGAAAGAAAGAAAGAAAGTTTTGCTGAATTATTTTTTAAATAAAACGATTAAAAGAATAGTTTTGTGACATCATAAACTACCAGTGCAGCACAACATTATGTGTACACTATCAGAAATGCAGTCAGCTCCAGAATTATTGGCACCCCAGGTACAGACAGGTGAAAACCGTAAACCAAATCCACGTCCCATGAAAGTTTTCAGAAAAACAACTAAAAGATACAGAGTTTGTCTTCATGTGCTCTTTAAGGGATTTGCCAAAATATCTCTTTATTTTCACACCAGAGGAGCGCCAGAAGAATGAAAAGCACAAGCAAAACCCTGGCCAAGAAAAAAAAAAAACAGAGAGAGAGGAAAAGAGAGAGAGAGAGAGAGAGCGCAAGTGGGCTTGAATACACTGCTACACTGATCCGATCATAAATCCCGGGTGTTGGACGCACCGGACAGCACAACAATACCCCATGGCATTTAATTAGGTTAGACACACACACTTCATACTGGGAGGTTCCTGAGCTCTGATTGGCTCGAGGTGGATAGCGTGGTGATCTTGAACAGGGCAGTCGTCCAGTAAAACACCCCAGATTATGGCTAGGAGCTAAAGACTGAGAGAGAATGCCTGGCCAAGAACCCAAGCTGAGAGGCAAAACGTCTGCGAGAGCCTCATGCAAGTCCAGCTGTCTCCATTTCAGTACTAACCTTTATGTGTTTCAAAGCAAGAGAGACAGAATCGAATCTTGGAAAGTTGATGGATTTAAGTTTACGCACTGTCCAAGTTACAGAATAAGGATTTAAACCCAAAATGGGTGTGGCCTAAACTGGAAGTTTTGTTTTGTTTTAATAATTTAATATGAACCCTATCTTCTTTTTACATTCAATATGAACCCCTGCAAACACTCAAACGCACAGGAAATAAAAACAAATAAATAAAAAATGAATAGTCCGTCTACAATTCGTCAGTGTCTGTATCTGTTTAGAGCACGTAACCTGTTAATTCAGAATACTGTATTCATATTCGGTTAGTTTCAGTTACTGTGACCCAAAGTGTAGTCACTTTTTAGTGGTTAAAGCCAAAAGCTTTGCAGTGAGGCAATGGAAAAAGTTTTTTTTTTTTTTTTTCAAAATCTGATTTACCGTAAGCAGCTACAGATAAAGATCTTTCGTTGAAAATAGTACTATTAATTATTAGTGTTCATTTGTTACAGAGAAAAGTGAAAATGGACTCCTGTAATTAAAAAAATTAATTAATTTAAAAAAAACAGATTAATTGCAAACCTGTACTGTGAATCAGAGTTTGCTAAATTTATTTTTAAAACAAAAGGTCTAGAACCACTTTCAAATTTCACAGACTCTACCTGTAACCTATAACTGAAGTAGCTGCTTTTTTTTAACATATAAATTTTTTTGGCACCATTACTGCCAAAAATTCAAAATCACCAGGAAAGCTGAAAAACACCACAGACATTTATCTTGGAATAGGATGAATCAGCTCCTCTAAGTTTGTACAGACGTTCTGAAGAAACCAGGGTGATTCATTTGTAGAATTTTTTGAAATTTCCCCACACACAGTCATTTATCTAATGTAATGAAATCTCTAATTACACAAGTGTCTAATGACCAGCTTGCTGGAGAAGAAACCTTTCCACCAGAAACCAACAACAAGAGCTTTGCAGCTTGAATAAACTCCTTTATGTCTAATCACTGTTAATGTTAGGGTTCGAAAAAGAGCTGAGCTCTAGACGTTGGCTTTATGCACGTCGAGCCAGCGTTTCCTGTACACCTGCCACTGAACTTCCCCTCCATCATGCCTCAACCTTCCTGTCTACATGTGAAACTTGTGTTTACCTCAGTGTTACTCTGGTAGACGCATTGCTCTCACACACACAAATGCACCACACCACAGCATGCCTTTGTGGTCCTGTGCTGCTAATTTTGTCTTTGATTTTGTTTGATTTCATTTTGTTGGTACGGTAAAAAGCTAATCAGTGATTTAGCAATAAAATTAGATGGAGAAATCTCCCCAAATGTTGCTAAGTTTGTTGAGTCATAGATGCCAAAACTTTTTCACACCATTCTGGAAAGCATGTATTCATCACTTGTGGGAAGCTATGACTCAACAAATCACGTCCTAGCATGTGTAGAGGTTTTGAGGAATTCTGTCCACGATTGCAATATCGCAGTAATCCACATTACCTTCATGACCTTATGCAAATTGAAGTTGTGAGGTCATAGTATAGAATTTGCATAAGTTAAACTCATATGTCCTATTAGTCCCGGTTGAAACGCATGCCGCTCCACTTGGCATGTTATACATTACTCACCGACCACCATGATGTTGAACTCAAAGGCAGACTTCATGGTCTTGCGTTTCATCTGATCCAGAACGGCCTCGATGCCTACGTAGCCGAACAGGTCACTGCCTCTGATGACGCCCTGCCTGTTGGGCTCAACGAGGCAAGGGGTCTCCTTCTCAACCTCATGTTCCTCCTCCACCTGAAGCTCCACCTCCCTCTCCTCCTCCATCCGGACGGGCTGTTCCAGCTCCAAGTCCAGCTCCTTCACCGTCTCTGTGATCGGAGAAAGGCGTTATATGTTAGCATAACGTTTAGCTAAAATAATCTTTACAAACACTGCACAATATAAACATAAATATATATCTAACTTGTTTAGGAACATTGTGACATCTTCTCTACAATGTTATCAATATGCATGAAATGCAAATCGAAAACACGTCTGTGTTCATGTTCCATTAGCCAGCTAGTTAGCTGCCAGTCCATTAGCTCGCATTAATCACAAATACAGACAACAAGATAGTTTAGTATCCAAATCTCTGTTTATGTTTTTATTTTCTCAGTGCTTTACTTAACTGTAAATAAACTTCTCAATATATAACTTTACCAGGACATTAGTTAGTTAGTTACTTAGTTAGTTAGCTAGCTTTCTCCACACAGTTTTGGTTCTGTACCAGTTGTATACAGTTGTATGAAGAAGTACTGAGAAAAGTGGAATTAGCGTGAAGAAGTTGTACTTAATCAGAGATCTATGTATATCACTATTTTCTAGCTATCACACTGTTCACGAATTTACGTTGCAGAGGAGCCTTCGCTGTCAATAATTACGTAATATGACGCCCATAGTTCCAGTCAGACAAAAATTTTGACTTTTTTTTAGCTTTTAGTTATAATTAAATCTTAAGATATTCATGACTGTTCTGAATGCTTATTTAATGACAAATCTTTAGTACCATTAAGATTTTTTTAAACATCTGAAATTTGTTTCCATGGACTTTGGTAGCTATTGCGAATAACTGCCATTGCAAAACTGGCATCTCAGCAGGAAATATAGCTGCGGCGAAGCTTTGTTTTGGACACAGATAGCAGAATCTGAAAGCTCACCTCTCGCTTGCTAAGTTACACTTTCCACAGATCTCGGGGGGCTAGCATGAAAATCACCTGCTATGCTCAGTGAACTTTGCACAGCATGCCAGTAGGAATCGATCAAAAAAATGTTTTCTGCGGTTTGAGCTGTAGTTTGTTCAGCTCAATTGAGTGCACTTGAGAAATCAGGACAGAGTGAGTGAACAGAGTTCACTCTTGAGAGCTCGTCCTCTGAGGCACAGAAGCTAATCGGGCGGCTAGGCTGACTTAGCCATCACTGGGAGGCATAAAAGTAAGCGTGTATTGATGCTTAAGAAAAATGTTCACATGGTAAGAGGATTGACAGGTCACCTGAGGTTAGCATGATACAACTACGAGAAATCAGATTATAAGGCATAAAGGCATACATGGCTAGCAGCTAACAAACTTATACATTACTTTTAACTACTACTTTTTTTCAATTAGCCATCATAGAAGATGAGTTAGCGTTGCAGTGCTAATGTTTATGTGTAGCAGTAAAGTCTATCTCGAGACTGCCTGGTGTGCTAAGAGGATTAGCAGGCAATCATCATCCTGCTAGGAACCTCTAAAGTCAGCATGTTAAAGCTGTCCAAAACAAATCCTTAGTTATGTCACCTTATCCTCATGGCATTCTGGAAGGGTGCTTACATAATATATGATATATATGATATAAAATACTTTTTTAAACAAAGAGGAGACAATGTGGTCGGTCAGATGATCTAATCCTTCAAGCTTTTATCCAAGCCAAGAAATCATCGTGACCTCAGATCACGACTGCTCTTTAACCTACATACAAGCTGTGTAGCTGTTTGTTAGTTCATATGTGCATCAACGCATTACAGGACGTGTAGGATGATCTGACATGCTTCCAGGAAATGCCTGGTGCTACTGAGCCTCCACCTAAACACACCGATAGCATAACCTTTTATAGAGTTTTGTGGGCGTGGCTAAACGTAAATCAGCTGTTCCGTGAATATGCTCGGTAATTTCCGTCTGATTGGCATTTATCAACCTACGCGCACACAAATCAGCAAAACTTTTTGTAAATCTGGCGGCTTTTTAGTTTGGTTTGGCCTACGCCAACTTGTACACGCAACTTTATTAAACGATTGAAGGTTCAGGGATGCTGTTGGCATTGGAAGTGCAGCACCAAAGTAATCATGCCACAGTTACATGATGCTTCCTCTAACAAGACAATAACACTTTTTGTGGCTGGTAAACTCATTATTTGGGAGTTTTATAAACCAACCAGCATTAGTCTGGATTAAACCAATTTAAAACTAGTTGTCTAGACTAGCCTTGATTAGAGAATTAACAAACTAGTCTTATTGCTATTAATTACAAAGCATACATTGTGTACAAACATACATTTGGTTGATGTGCTCTGAAAAACATAATGGCACTAAACATTTTTCAGGAAAGTGCTTGGCCCTTCCACAGTTTCTAGAATCTCCAGTGCTAAAATAAAGAAAATAAAGTGTCGGTCTCTAAACATGATGATTATCTGCTGAATCATAATCGCCTACCTCCAGGCACAATCCCGTTGCTCGTTAAATGGACTAACATCTCTGTCTCTGGCTGAGAAATGTGTTATGGTGGAACGTGTTTGCGCCTGGGGCGGTGAGGAAGTGAGGATGTTGTTCACTTCCTTGATAAGACTTTGCTCATGCTGTGCAAACAGGCCTGCTCACACATCCACAGTCTCCTTGGTGTTTAGGATTGTGAGTGTTCTAGTTAACGCCATACCTGTACAGTCATATCAACTTGTCATGAGCCACACATTAATGTACAGTGTCGCTTTATTTGTTTCATAATATCTCTTGGAAATAGAGACTCAGATTAGCATCATGTTCACTCAAGCAAGGTGTGAAACTGATAAACAGGAAACAATCTGCAAGCTACATTCTGCTGTAGAGATATCACAGAAACTCCATTTAGTTTAGAGTGAAAGAAGGTTAGAACAGATATTTTCATAGCCAAATTTCCCGTACTCTAAATAAGTACCCGTGCTGAATTTGGTTACACTACTTGCCCTACTGTCCCAGGTTCGACCCTGAGCTTGGGTTACAGTCTGCGTTGAGTTTCTGCACGTGTTCTACCAGTGTCTGCTCCCAGGATAGGATCCACAGCAACCCTGAGCAGGATAAAGTGCTTAATGAATGAATGGATTCTTGCCTGGGTACTAATTGTACCAAACGGAGACACACCAGGTGTATGCGAAGCAGAATACAGCTGCCCTGATACCTTGCTGTGTCATGAGTCATATCTATAAAGGTACCGGTATGAAAACAGTTTCAGAAAGCCTTCGTCCCCGCACTACCAGGTTACCAACATATGCCGACGATATCCGCCTAACCTTAACACCCATTAGGCGAGACGGAATAAAGTATCTTTGGGGAAAGTAGAGCGAACATCCTGTGATTACACCAGCTATTTCTCATTAGAAGTGAAATCTTAAGTAAAATGATTGCGAGTATTTCTCCACAAACTGCTCCAATGGATAAAACCAAAGTCCCACCTGCTCAAATATGCCCCTTCACTCAGAAATATGTCATGCCGCTGAAGAAAAATGTGGTTGAATTCGTGTTTCATGTTCATATGAGCTTGTGAATTAGGAGAATATCACCAAAAAATATATTTATATTTTATTTTTCTATGCTTGTCTTATGAACGGGAAAAGAAACCTAGCAAAAGTGTCTCAAAAATACTTAAAATTATGAATCTCAAGACCTGTTTTCAAAGAGTTAGTATTATGTAACACAGTTACTTGAGCAGAGTTTCAGATTCAGATTAACAACCTGATTAGCATTGCGTCATACCGTATATCACAGTAGAGGAAAAGAGAAAGAGATGGAGATTGTAGCATGTCAGTAATATAGAAAAAATGCAGGAGAATAGATGTGGTCAAACATGGATCGTCTCAAACAGACGGGATTGTGGGAAAAGAGGGATGGCTTTGTCTCCCAGATGCATGAGAAAGACAAACAGACTGACACGACGTGAACGACTGCTCAAAAAAATGAGTGTTTGAGCAATTAAAGAGAAACGTGAAGACTGGGATCGAAAAAGTGCAGGCCTGTGTCTGTGTTTAATCAGCCGCTGGTCGCTCTGCTTTCCGAGGACCGACACAAATCATACACATGCCACAAGGATGACAAACACAGTACAATGACAAACACAGCGAGAACAGTCCAAGAACCACGTACCACATGTTTACATCCAAACATCTGAAAAACTTTAAGCCAAACTACTCGTAATCAGTAGCTGTGTTTGCAAGGACACAAAATGTAAACTTGCTGAACTAGCATCATTGTTATTATAATAACAAGCTCAAGAAGGTAACGTTAGCTTAGAAAGTTAACCAAAACACCCAGCAAATGCTCTCGTCTGGAGATCAAACCCGTTACCGTCCCATCCCACCATCAGCAATTATTTTTAACACTAAATATGAAAATTTGTAGGATAAATTGTTTCCTTGTGGAGGCCATATTGGTCAACGAACAACAGGATAAAGTTTCAAGCCCTGAATAAATGCAAAAATTACAACTGTTATGCTAATCAGATTCATGAATTGATTATTCCTGATTCGGTTTTCATTCCAATCGAACAATTTGTTCCAGTATTAACAGATTATTATGCTGCATGCAAATGTAGCTACTATATTTAGATGATGTCATCGAAACATATCATTTAGTCTAACAATTTGGTTTTCATCACACACACACACACATACACACACCCCAATTTTTACAATATTTAGCCTTTTTTTTTTTTTTTTTGGGATATTTACATTTTTAATTATTTTTTAGCCCAAACTATAAACACACTTACCATTCACCTTTACGATACATTATGATATAAGTACTCAAAATTCATCAAAAACCAATAAAGGGCAAAATTAATGTAGGTCTTACTCATTTGCTATCTTTGTGAGAACATTCCATTGACACAAATATAATATAATTACAACTATAATTATAATATAATAAAATAAATATAGAAATAATTAACTAATTAATACCAAGACCTAAATCTGACCCCAAGCTTAACCTCAGTAACACTTTTATTTATATATTTTTTTAATATAAAAAGTATATATATTTTGTGAGGACCTGGTGATTGTGAGGACATTTGACACAATCCTATCATTGTGAGGACATTTAGGGATTTTTGGTCCCCACACACACACACACACACACACACACACACACACACAGACACACAGCAGGTGCACAGTGTAGGGTCGCTCTAGTTCCCCCACATGACCACGCCGTCTTGAACATATGATCATACTGAAAATATAAAGAATCACTTTAAGCCTTTTCTGTCAAAGTCCGCTCGCTATCTGGAGTTTCTATCTTGTCTGCTAGTAACAGTCGGAGGTAGACGCTTTAAAGCAGCTCTTTATCAGACTGTTTATCCCAGATAACTGAAAGAAACCACCATGATGATACAGGGCCATAAAAATGACGAGTGACAGTCGGCTTGACGTGTCTGTGTTTTACAGTTCAGTATATAAACAGAACATTAAACGAAGGATGAACTCACGATCGTTTACTACGACTCCTGAAACTGTAAGCTCCATATCAAACATTTACACTTTTATCCAAAGTTAACTTACAATTTACAGAGAATACAATCCAAGCAGCTGAAAGTGAAGTGGTTTTTAGCTCAAATGCTCAACAGCATCTCTGTTAACCTGCTGATCGCTAGCTTTAATGCTACATGCACCTTTTGCTCAGAAGAGGGAAGTCTTGGAATTAAGTCTTGGAAAACTTGGAATTACGTAGTATTTTGATCTTGGAACATCTAAAGTTACAAAAAAGTGTGGGGGAAAAAACATGGACATCTTGTGTTAGCAACTAGCTAGCCAGTTAAAGTTACTGATAAGGTTATGAGTGATAACTTTAATATTTATGATGTATTGACTGTCTCAAAACAGAAAAATGTATAGATTTTTAATTACAGATTTAACCAGTTACTGTTCTGATATGTTGACTGAGCTAAAGCGAACACTGCTATAGTACAGAAGTGGTACTTTTACTTACTGCTGATAGTGTGAGCAGCCATGTTGATAAAACTCAGGGCTGAAGACACCTTCCCGACTTTCTGTATAGAAATTCCAAGTTAAGAATAGAAAGTTTTTATTTTATTTGGCTTTTCTTAGTCCGAGGTCGGAAAGTTACGGGTTTTATTTATGTCTACTCCTGATGCTCTGCTCCTGTTTGCAGTTTCTGCACTCGTGACTCTGCAGGTGTGGAAGGTCCGACATGAATACACTAAAGATTTCCACTTCCTAAAACAGTTTAAGTCTCAACATTCAACTAAAACTTGTAACTTGGAAAACCAAAGAAAAATGGTACTCCAATCGGTCGGAATTCGAACTCTGGAAACTCAGGACGGTCTCCTTAACTCTGAGTTCAGCAAGTGACGTCAAATCAACATGGCTTCTCCCAGCATCAACACTAAACAAAAGCTGCATTCGACTTACCCCGGAAGTTGGAAAATTTGAAATTATGTTATTTTCAAATGCATATACTTGTATTTACAGTATAACACTTTAAAACATAAGATGTGCTAACTTTGGTGCATTCGATTTACTTTGTAAGTCGTAATTCGCAGGTTGGAATGACGTAATTTTCGAACTCAACGAATTCGACATACAAAGTAGAAAAATAACATGGACGCCTCCATTACTAGTTTACATGCTGATTTGACGTCACTTGCTGAACTCAGGGTTGAGTAGACTGTCCCGAGTTCCTGAGTAGGAATTCTGATGGTTCTTCCTAGTCAGAGTTCGGAAGTTATACTGTATATATACAGGTATTTGCTTTAGATTGATTAACATACACACATATTTGTTTGTTAAATCTGTAATACTGACTCTACAGTTCGCTGTTTTCACGAGGAAAATATTCATCACTCATCACAGTTAGCTAGCTAGCTTGTTGCTAACAAAAAAATGAATGCTTCCGACTTTGTAGCTTGAATGTACGGAGGTCGCAAATGACATAATTCCATGTTCCAACTTTCCACTTCCAGGTTAGGTCAAACTTAACAGCATTAGTACTGTTTGTACGCTTGTATACAGTAACGATTTATCATCCCACTATGCAGCGTCACCCAGAAGAGGACGGGTTTGCTTTTTGAGACTGGTTCCTCTCAACTTTTCTTCCTCACATCATCTCGGCTCGTTCATTAGCGATTTAAATCTACATCCGGATTTCTGTAAAGCTGCTTCGTGACACTATGTCTTGTCAAAAGCGCTTATCGAACAAAACTGTATTGAATTGAACTAGCTCAGAGAGTCATGCTTCCCTGAGTACAAACAATGGAAGACAATTCTTTAGGAATTCTCATTCTTCTAATGCTATGCTAACACCACGTTTTCTATGCTAATTCAGTCCCTCTCTCTGGGGGAAAAAGAAGTTCCTCAAAGGACAAACAATCTTAGCTTAGTTTTTTCTCAAAAATAAAACCTTGTAAGATTCTACAAAGAACAAATTCAAACCTGGTGCAAAATGGAACATTTCTAAGCAAGCAACTTGCTGTATGTTTTATTCAACCTTTGTCAAAACTTGCACACTTTTTGACTTGATTTTCCAAAAAAAAATCCTCCCTGATGGTATAATCCAGTCCCAGATTAAATAATTTATGTGTCTCTTTGATTAAATCACAGCCAAATAAACTTCTTACGCTATAAAAGCGATAAACAGAGCCGCTAATGACTCGGAAACATGTTTATCTTTCCTGCTGGTCCACTGCTGAGTTTTAGTTCATTTCCCATGAATGAACTGCATCTGATTGTAAGATACACGGAGGAAACTACCCATAATGCTCAGCATGAAAGCTTGCAATGTTTACAACTCTCACAAATCTGTTTCTTCGTACTGCTAAACAAAAGAAAAAAAGCGATAACATCAAAATAAACCTAATGCTTAGAGAAGACCGCCCCTCCCCCTGAGTGCGTGTGTGTGTGTGTATATGTGTGTGTGTGTGTGTGTGTGTTGCTGCATTGTTATCAGCATGCTCAGCCATAGGCAAAACCCTAGAGAACAGACAGAAATCTCACAGGATAGCAGATTCTTACCTTCTCTCATTCACAAATCCTCTCCTCGCAAATCAGCAGAGAAAAGCAACCCACACACACACACACACAGACACCACAGACACCACACACAGAGACCACAGACACTACACACACACTCTCCCAAACTTTTTCTCGTCCTGTTTCTGCACAACAAACTTTGGCGTCCTGCTCCCAGAAGGTGCACTGACTGTTAAGTCTGCGTGCTAATGAACCTCTCTCTCTCTCTCTCTCTCTCTCTCTCTGAGCATGAGTGTGTGAGTGTGTGAGTGTGTGTGAGAGAGAAGGAGGGGGTTAACGGCTAAAGCTGTTCACACTCATTCACATGCAGATTGCCAAGGAGCTCACACTAATCCAAAAGAGGACTTCTCTTCTCTTCTCCTCCACACCACAGCACTCCTCCCCCATGCCATCCCTCCTTTCCTTTCCTTTCCTCTCCTCTCCTTTATCACACTGGTTTGTGCAGCGCCGAAGCCGCCATCGCACCCCTGATGAGCATAGAGCCAGGCGAATGAGTAATTATCCTACAAAAGCAATTAGTTATAAAAGCACAATTTCTTTAAAGACCCTCTCAAGTCCATGAGGAACTTGGAGAAACATTTGGATTAGCAAACATCTATGCTGGCCATGAGAGCCAAAAATTATAATCTCATTCTGATAAACTGATGTTGTGTACAGATGGAGAAGTTATAGATCAGAAGTTACAGTTCTGACTCATGGTTCTGGTGCTGTGATAAAATATTTCCTAGACTTTTCTGAGATATTGCCATTTTTGTGATAAATTTTTCAATAATAAAATTCTTTAATAATAAATAAACAAACAAATAAATAAATAAATAAATAAAATTTCTCCTCCTTTACAGTGTTAAATTTATTTAAAATCTATTTTTGTAGACATTCAATAAAAATAATATAAGCACTTTTTTTTAATGAGTTTTTACATTTAAAAAATTTCGTCATTTTCTGTGTTAAATAAATAAATTGTATAGACATAAAATAAAAGTATCATCGAACAAATTTTTTAGGAATCTTTACAATTTTATTTTATTTATTTAATTTTTTTTATTTTATTATCCCCCTTTTTATTAGTATTAAATCATATTCTGTTTTTGTAGACAATTTGATAAAAAAAAATGAAACATAGTTTTTAATAAATCTTTAAAATTATTAAGATTTTACAGATTTTCTTCCTTCTTTTCAGTGGTAAATTGTTTTTTATTTTTTATTTTCTGTAGACATTAAACAAAAGCATCATTGAGGCAGTTTTACACGATTTTGACACATTTGTTTTGTTTTATTTTTTACAATTTTGGAGTGTTAAATTATTTATTTTTGCAGACATCATTAAATACTGTTTTAATGAATCTTTAAAATTCTTTCCTTATTATACAGATTTCAGTGTTAAATCATTTATTTTGTAGTCATTAAATAAAATCATTTATTTTTTCTAGACTTACGAGAATAAAAGTATCATAAAGCACAAATTTTCACAGATTTGTTTTATGCAACACTACAGTTTTACTGGACGTTTCTTAGCAAACCTGTATAACCTGATACATCATGAACGACGATATGACATTTTTGTCATATCGCCCACCTCACCACCAAAACCCTGCTGATCTAGACATGGCAGGCCTGAGGGCGGATTCATCGCTGCTAGTTGCTCATGTATTACAAAATTCCTACATCTGATGAGTAACTCACAATTTCCAGGCATTTCTGCATTTCCTTTTTTTTTTTTTTTTTTTAATATTACCACTTTAGTAAGACAATGACTGCTTTTAGCCTTCCTCTAAATCAACATTAACAACAACAACAAAATGTGAAGTGTGCAAAAAAACTATCACTACTATGTATCTGAGGGGGAAAAAAAGAAACAAGTGTTTTAGCGGAACAAACTACAACAAAAATCAGGAGCTTCTAATACTATACACTAATATTTATTTTAAAAAAAAAAAGAAAAGAAAAAAGAAAAGAAAAGGAACGAGAAAAAGACAGCAGTGCCCCTTCCCTGTAATAAACTAAATAGGAGCTAGTAACAATTAATGCTAGCAAAACTTCCTTGCTAGCAGCTATACACAGAACGCATTGCTAAAAGCCAGAAGTAAAACTTGTAAAAAGGTACAAGGAAAGCTACAGGCATCTTTACTAACATTAATACTGAGAGATTAATCAAATTAAAATACATTTGCACCATAAAATATGATCTCAAAGCCAGAAGTAAAACTTGTTATTTTATGGCATGTATTAGCATTGTATTAGCGCCCAACCCCTGATATCAAGAAGATATTGGCCATTTGATGAGTACCTCAGGTTTATTTCATGCATAATTCACTATTTAGTAGCTTTCTGGAAGCTAATACTGCTATTTGAGGAATAACAGACCCCCTCTTAAGAGTGTACAGCTCCAGAGCATGGAGACGAGTGTGTCTGATGTTAGCCATGTTACTTTGGAGATTCAGTATCGAGCCCTGACCAGGCAACCGTGGACCTGCAGGAAAAAATCCTGCACTGACGAGTCGAGGGGGGGAAAATAAATATCTTCTCCTCTCTTTAACTGTTTAAACATGAAGTGAAACCAGGTTCGTCTGTGCAGCTTCACGAAGTGCGTGCTCAACTTTACACACACTTTTTCTTCTGTCTATAAATTTCCACTGTCCTTATATGATCTGGAGGAGCATCGGTGCCTGAGTGCAGCCATGTATGGATGCTGTTTTTACCCTATAGGCAGATGAAGAAGAAGAAGAAGAAGAGGAAGAAGAAGAAGAAGAGGAAGAAGAACGTCCTCTTTCTCCTCCTCCCCCTCTTCCAGATGGGCCCCTGAGACAGACTATAGAGTTCACACTGAGATGAAGAAAGGACGAGGTTCGTTGTCGGAATCGCACATTTTGTGAGATGCACGATGAATAATAACGACCTTAGAGGCCTTTTTAACACACATGCAGCTGAAATGAGAACAGCACTTTCGCAACGATTGCAAATTTGAGGAAGCAGTGAAAGTCTAGAGATCTTGCAAAAAGAAGCAAAGCTTATCCAGAACATGAATTCATGATTATTTAAAAGAAGTGAAAAGAGAAACAGAAACGAGACATATTTGTTCTTTACCTTAACTGATATGTGCTGAGGATGTCAGTTATACAGGCGGGGTGTGTGTGTGTGTGTGTGTGTGTGTGTGTGTGTGTGCGTGTGGTTGTGTATGACCACAGACAGCGCTCTAAGTGTGATGTGGGCCTCCTTCTTTCTCTCTCTCTCTCTCTCTCTCTCTCTCTCTTCCTGGTTGCATTTTTAACCAATTCAGTGCCACGCTGAGCCAATTTAATTTACTTCCCGTCTTGCAACATGATATTAGCAATATTACAAGCCTCTTCTATTAGACTATCCAAGGTGCAAGAGTCAGGGTTGCCAGATCTGCACGATAAAACCAGCCTATATTGAAAGAGAGGAGCTTACAACCTGTTGGTCACTGCATGACTTCTGTTGTGCGTCTCACTGCATTACATTTGTACCACCACGACTTACGTGTGAGACGCAGAGAAAAGGTCGGGAAAGTTGTTTGAGAGCAAAACTGCAAATCGCTCAGAATAAAACATCCCGCTTCCACTTAATGAGATAGATATGAAACCGTGAACTGACTTTCAGGTCCTCGATGAGGGAGAACTGGGAGGCATGGAAGATTCTGGAAGATGCACTTTTTGTCGAAGTAAAAATTACTTTGTAATACACTGAGTGCTATATGACACCACTGATTTCAGGCAATGATAATAATTCCTCACTTCAGTCTCATGAACTGGGTCACATGTGGACACTGAATGCTATTTCTGCTACTTCTGTGGTTTTGCTAAACTGCCCTCAACATCTACACCTTTATTTAACAACTAACACAGCTTTTGCTTTCAGACTGCCTTCCACTTTCTAGTCAGAATCATGATGCAAATGTACAGAAATTAAAACAGGATAAAAATGGAAAAACTCACTACCAGGAAACGAGCGTCCTCACCAATGAACTGAGCAAGAGGAAGTTCATCGTCGGAATTCAGGAACTCTAAAAAACCATCTCAGACTTCGAAAACTGCTGTTCTGCTTATGCACTGGTGACATTTACACACTGAGAATCTCTCCAAAAACACCCAAAGGCCACATAATGAAGTTCTACACTCAGTTCATTTGTCATCTGTTTGTGTACAAATGTCCCATAATGCAAATGTTAACTCTGAGAACCGACTCAAAGGTCAGATTGTGAATATGACGGTGATTCTGATTCACACTTTATCAAGAACAAAACACGACGGTGCTGTTGTGGGAAAATAATCAACGACAAGTTACTGTTACTGCAGCAGTTTGTCAACGATTACAATGTTTAGTTTAGGAAAGAACAATGTCAATCGTTTATAGCTGCATTTAATGAAACAACGTCCCTGTTGTCACTTACGTTAAAGCAGCTTGCCATGTTACCGAGAAACCATAAAGCATAAACTCAAAAAAAAAAAAAAAAACCTGCTACAGCTTTGTTACAAAGCACTGACACTGGAGACTCCATCCAAAAAAGTTAACTACTTTTAAGCTACAGAAAACTTCACCATATTAATATGTTTATAAGGAGCATCCGTCATACAAGTCCCTCTGAACGAGCTGTTACTATAGAAATGATAAACGAGTGTGTTAATATAAACCTGTGAATTGCAGCTGCAAAACTGAGCTGCTGTTATAGAAAATTAATCAACTTGAGAATTCAACAGCGCTGAACAGACACCAAATACTACCATTATCAGCTCGGTCTATGTTAGCTAGCTAACTATCTAGTTTACTAGAACTTCCTGCACAACAAATTTGGGAATACATGTTAGCTTAGTTTAGCTAAACCCCGTTTTTACATAAACATGCATTTCTAAAGAGAAACATTTCCCATGCATACTTCACATCCATCGTACACATAACTAGTCAGACTTTTACATTTATTTTTTGGCTTTAAATTGAGTAGAAAACAACACAACATATCTGATGTGGTGCATTCTGACTATTTCTGGGATGTTAACTTCAAAGTATGTTCACTGAAAGCTTGAGGCAATGGTGGACAGAAACGTTTGCTGAGCTGTGACTGGAAGGCCAAGAAAATAAGGCTGGCTTGGGGATCAGTCATTTATGAGCTTCTTTGTGACACTTTATGACACTATATGTTGCCATGTTGTTTGTGTGTGCTATAGTAAAAGCAAGTTGAGGTTTTTAGAAATGGTGCTAACCACCTAAAAGAGAAGTATTGCCATCTGTGACAAAGAAGAAACAAAAGACAGAGAGCCAGAGGTAGAGACAGAAAAGAAAGAGAAGATACAATGCGCTCGCTTTTGACCCGAAATGACCACTGAGTGTCTCCTTTGCCACTCGGTTTTAATGAAACCGGCATGTCAACCCGATCACTGTCGATGCCAGAGAATGCAGGGAAGCCAGAGAAATCTCCCAAGGCGAGTGGTGGAGTATCGCTTTCCTCCTCACCAACCATCAACCACCACACAGGAAGAGGTTCTGGACGTGGAGGCTTAATTTAATTAACGCATCTAAACCTTCACTTGATCCTCACACAGCAGTTGGACAGAAAGCAGTCAATAGTGTGACCCTGAGTGTGTGTGTGTGTGTGTGTGTGATATTGGTGGTATTATGAGGTGTCATTTAGGCCATGAGTCAACTTTTCCGAATTGTAAAGTGAGAGAAGTGCTATATACTATATATATATATATAACCCTTATTAGTATTAAATAATAATTACTATAAAAAATCATTTTCAAAATGTCATAACTGATGGTTAGAAAATGCTCTCACAATCACCAAGTTTTTTCAACTGCAAAGCGACCTTGGATATGAAAAATGTGAAACATAAATTAAACTTTATCATTATTAAATAATTCTTAGAATAATTTGTATTTCGCAATGATACTGATTATTAAAGGATAATTTATATTTTTTTTCAAAGAAGAATAAACAACTACAATTTTAACAATATTAAATTAAATTGTATTATATTTGAGTTGTTTGTTGTGTATTATATTAATGTTTCATTGTTATTATCATAGTTAAAATAACATTTTTTATTTAAAAAAAAAAGAAGGGAGGAGTCAAAGGCCAAACAACTCAGGAAACGCGACCTTTCAGAGTGAACATAAAAATTAGATAAAAATGGAACAAACATATAAAATAAAACATAAAAAATATTTTTAAAATATTTGTAACATAAAATAATATTTGTGATTTAAAATAAAATAATATTTGCTATTTTTTTATAGCAGAGAAATAATTGAAAAAGGGGAGGAGTCATAGATGAGGCGTCAAAAACTAAAACAAAAAATAAAAATAAAAAGTAAAACTTGAAGAAAGAAAATAATGTTAAAATATTATACAATAATAATTATATTACTGACATTGTATTATATTATATTATTAATATTTTACTATAATACATAAAATAAAAAATATGTAAATTTTTTTCATAGCACAGAATTAATTTTTTTAAGGGGGAGGAGTCAAAAATGAGCGCCAAGCCGAGCAGCTCAGGAAGCAGAACTGAAAATAAGGAGTTAAAACAGAAACAAGCATCGAGTTCATTCAGCACACAGTCCAAGCAGATGTTCAGCTGAATCTCAAGAGAAGCTCCCGTCCAAAAAAACGTTTACTTTTACTTCTTTTTCAAAAAGTGAGCTGGAAAAATGAAAATGGAAATGTTCCTCAACTACTGATAAGCGAATGCTCTGAAGGAGGAGCAACAGGACCATCAGCAAAGGAGCAAACATTTATAACTTATCAAGTTATAGAAGACGTAAACACACTTTCATAAAAAAAAAAGAAAGAAAAAACACACAAAACTCCTTTTATTGAATCTGCTCTCGACACGCTGACTTTTCCTGTTTCACAATATTTACATGATTTTCTGAATTTCAGACGGGAGGATAAAAATATCTGCATGAAATTCACACAACATTGACTCTCCTGCAGTGAATGTAGCTCTGTAACTTCCTCGTAATGCCAGTGTGTGTGTGTGTGTGTGTGTGTGTGTGTGTGTGTGTGTGTGTGTGTGGGGGGTGAAGACACACAGACTCACCCTGTCCAGCGTTAAGAAGAACTGCTTTTCCTCTCGGCCGGCCCTGCCTTCTGCTTCTGATAGGTACAATGTCCAACAGGAAAAAAGCTCTCGCACAACACAACACACACACACGCCCACTGAACACACCCGATACACGCACACACACGCTGGAGCGCACACTGACACACACAGACGCACAAGTACGCTCTTTCCCATACACTGCGTTTTGCCTTTTTTTTGCTTTCTCCCTGTTTTTACAGTAAATGAGTAAGTGTGAGCTGAGTAATGCCGTATGTCAGCAGAGGAAGTGGGGCCGAGCGCACACACACACGCACACACACACACACACGCTCTCTCTTTTCTCTCACTTTCTTTTAGAGCTGAACAGCACCAAGCTTTGTGTTTCCTTCACTCCCTCACTGGAATTCGTCCAAATTGGCTAGTCCAAAGTTAGGGGTGGAACGATATGAAAAATGATTCAAGATACGATAACCAACAACAATATCACGGTTTTTTGATACATCATGGTATTTGTGTAATTTTTTTTTTTTTTTTGCTCTCATAATCAATGCTTTTTTATTATTTGCTTAGCATAATATTCTCTAATATTTCAATATTTCCTCGATCTCTGACTAGTTAAAGGTTCTTTACCTTCTACTGAAGTTCTACTTGTCACCCTTTCTGACGGAGAAACCCAACGTAGGGCTCTATAAAGAACCCTATAAAGTGTTTACCTAAAGGGACAAACTGAAGAATGCCTAATGGTTCTAGATTTACTCTTCATCATGTAAGAGACTCGACAACAAAAGACTTTTTTTCCCCCATTTTATGTTTCTTAAAGTTTTTATGGAAATACTTAAGATCTCCTACTTATAGTCTGTACATACGGTTTTATAATCAGAGAGGGTGCCTAGTACCCTCTTAGTACCCCCTGAAGGTTCTAGATTTACCCCTTATTTTGAAGTGAATTGCCACCATAAGCATTTATACAACATTTTTTGTTTGTTCTTAAAGGTTCTTCAGTTTGTTCCTTTAGGGAATGATTTACGGGTTCTGTATAGAGCTCTCCAAAGCTTTTCCCTATCAGAAAGTGTGGCCAGAAGAACCCTTAAGGGTTCTAGATTTAGCCCTTATTTCTAAGAGACTTGACACCATAGGTGTTTTTTTTTCCATCTTTGGTCTTTTTTCTATCTTCCCATCCTGCTCTGTTTGTCTTTTTCAGTTGGCTAGCATGAAAATACTATGAACCGTAAATTCTACATAACCGTGTATCTTGATAAATGCCAATCAGTCATTAATTTTCCAACATTCACATCACAGCTGATTTACATTTAGCCATGCCTACAAAATTCCATAAAAAAGGCAAATGACAAAATGATGACTAAAAGATGAAAAAGTGCCTCCAAAGTGCCACCTGCGCTAAATCTTCCAATAATGCAGCTCAGCCATTGCAGCTCATCAGCTACCAATAGACACAAACAAACTCTTCTTTCTTCTATAGGGCACCATTACTTTTGTCCTAATCAAATGCCTAGTCTTGCTTGTCTTCAGGTATGGATTTGTTTTGGAATCACTTTCTTGTTTCAGTTTCACAACATGTGCAGTGATTTAAACCATGTATAAAATCGCAGTAACCCATCAATGATTGTACGACTTGAAGCTGTTCAATCAAGGTTCACGTTACATGTAAACTGACACAAACTCCGGAGCGAAATATAAGATCTGAACAGTTTTCTGGACTAACTGGATGTTCATGAACACCACATTTTTTGTGTGTGTGTAAGCTGTACAATTTATAACATTCTGATTCCTGGCTATAGGAAGGTCAAAGAAAAAATACTAACAATGAAGTATGGAATTAACAGTGACTTAAACTAGCTAGCTAACAGACTTTGTAGTGACATTTATTTATTTGTTTTGTTTTGTTTGTTTGTTTATTTTTTACAATTCGTGTAACTGTGCTAAATTCTGAGTGTCAACTTTCAACACTTTTACATAGAAGTTGGACTGACAGGAATGCCAGCCTCAAGCATATAAACGTAAAATTTAGCTTAACAATGCAAAACCATTTATGGCTATATCTAGTTTCACAACAATACCATTCTTCCTTTAATCTCTAATATCAGCTGAAAGTGGCATCCTCAGCTCTAAAGAGATAATCAGACCTAAAGCATTAATGTATGTGGCTTTGCTATTATGAAGTATTATCAGCTAAGCAGGATGCTGAACTTTCCGGAAAACCAAAACACGCGCTACAGAAGGAAATGGCCTCTTTCGAGCACCGCACAACCTCCATAACCCCCTCATCTGGTGTTTCAGCAACATGTAGCGAGACCTCAACCTACAACACAGGATCTAAGGGATTCTCCCTGATGGCAGTTTTCCAGGAATCCTTACATTTCAAATATAGCATTGTCTCATCGCGACCTCTTCCATCGAAACATCCTGTTTCTGAGGAACCTTTTTTGTTTTACATTTCTATTTTTAATGCTGCTCCTGCACAAAATGTAGACATGAAGGCTAAAAGGTTCCTGTTTATCCCTTTATCTTTACTGGTAGAACATTGTTTATATAAAATGAGAAATATGGCATAGGTGGGAGCATGCTGTTGTAGGAAAATAATCAGCGTGGAATGGAGTGATGAAGAGGAGTCACTGCCACTATTCCAAAGTTCATTATTTTCCTATAACAGCATGTGATGAAATGTTTCATTCCTCTTCTACCACAGCAATTTGCCAAAGCTAACAATGTTTTATTTATTAAAGAATGTCATGTCGTACTTTTTATCTGTTTATAGTTACATTTAATGTACATTTAACGTCCAGAAAACAACTGAAGACTTTCCTGTGTGGAAAACATAAAGTTACGGCTTTAACCTCTGACAGTTACAAAGTGCTGACACTGGAGACTCCTTCCATAAATGTTACATAAACATCTCCTTCACCATATCAATGATCACACATGTTGTTTAATCCATTTATCTGGAGCTTCCAGCGTACAAATCCTTGTGAACGAGCTGTTACTATAGTGCAGAAACGATAATGTATTATAACGAGCGCATTTATATAAACCCGTATAGATTAAATGTGATTAAAGTGATCAAGCTAACTAGCTAACTGCTACTAGAAATTACATTGAGGTAGGTGGGGTTGAAATTTTTTCACTGTTAGCGTGAAATTGATTAAAACTAATTAGCTAACTGCTAATATGGCTTAATAATCCTGTTAGAAATCCTGTTAGGTTAGCTCATGTTAGCTGGCTGGTTAGCAAAACCAAAATTTAATCAAATTATTTCAGAAATGATTAACGTTTAAGTAATAAATGCTATATAAATTACTAATTTTTTTATAGAACATACCTGTAATGACAAAAACATTTACATTATCTAACTGTACAACTGTACAATACTTATGTTAGCAACCTAACTAAAAGGAAACAAAGTAGGTATCTAATGTTAGCTAAATTAGTTAGGTAGGTAGCTTAGATTAGCGTTAGGTTTGTTAGTGAAAATGAATTGATTTATTGTTAGGCTAGTTTCACCTTGGCTAACAGTTGGCTAACTTCTTAAAAAATATTCAGTATGTGTTAGCTAGCTAATGTTTACTTAGTTTATTACATTAGTCACACATTAATTTCACAGCACTCTTATTTCTGCCCACCCTGTGTCTTCACAGAGACTGGATATTACCTCAGAGCTACAAGACATAACACGCTACATGCTACTTTGGCAGTCAGTTACAAATGAAGAAAAGAAAGCGGATCATTTTACAGCCTCTTTTATATTCCATTAAGTTCAGATTGTGTTTCATTGTCGGCTCCAGTCTGTGTTAAAAATAAAAACCAACAAGACGTGGAATCATTCATGCAGGAAATATTATTAATCTGAAAGCGCCAAATTGGCAGCTAGGCCATGATTTTTATGCCCTCATGCTCTGTTCTGTATTGTAGACTTCAGATTGAACCAGGCTTTTAGAAATGAAACAATACAACAGTAAAATCTTTAGCAGTCTCGGTTATTACCTCTATAACGTGCCTTGCATAAATGTTCACCCCCTTTGAACTTTTCAGCATTTTGTAGTGTTACAACCTAGAACTGAAATGAACTTAATCGGGATTATTTGTCATGAATTTGCACAAAATAGCCAATAATATTGAAATGGGGGGGGGGGGGGGGGGGGGGTCTATGTAAAATTATTTACAAATAAAATGGTAAATGTTATGATTGCATAAGTATTCGCCCCATTTCAGCCCTTAATTAATTCTGGTGCGACCCGCTGCCCCAAGAAGTCATATAATTATTTGAATGGAGTTGACTTGTATGCAATTAAAGTGTCATGTGTTCTCAATATAAATACTTCTGTTCCTGAAAGAGTTTGCTAAAGAACATGCCTAAACAAACAGCATCATGAAGTCCAAGCAGCAATCAAAACAAGTCTGGGACAAGTTGTTCTGTAAAAGTATCCATCAGTGAAAAAGAAATAATTCAAAACCATGACTGCTCCGAGGAGCCATTATTCAAAGGGCCTTGGGTAACGCTGAACAAGCTTCTACCACCACCATGCTTCATAAATCCCAATTAAGTCCATTTCAGTTCAATTTATGACACTAAAAATGTGGAAACATGTCAGTGAAGGGGGGTGATCACTTATGCAAGGCACTGAAAGTAATATTTATGTTAATAACAGAACGTATATATGCACAGGCCATGTGACAGTATCTAAATGATTATAATATTTCTAAACTGTAATATCAGGGCCAGTCTTTTTTTACAGACTCCCTTAAAGAAAGCCTCGTGTGGGAATGTGTGTTCTCAACAGGTGTCAACAGGTAAACACGGTTGAGCAGGTCAGGACGCGCGTGTTAGTATGTTCCTAGCAATAATAAAAGAAAAAGGATGAGATCGATTCACATCTGCCCAGAGCAATTATCAAACAAGCCTAACAACACATTTCCCAATGTATCCATTCTGTGCTTTATCTAGCAAAGAGAATTTCCTGGATGAAAACCTTTCCACAAATATAAAGGAAATGTTCTCCTAAAATGTTCTACTAAAAATTCTCATCAGTGTCTGTGTGTTTTTTTTTCCCCAGTTCAAACTGATATGATTTTTTCAGCCAGCAAAAATAAGCTACGGAAAACATGAACACAACCCTGGGTGACTCAGATGGCCGAAAGCCCGAGCCATCTGCTGCGCATTTCGAATTGAAGTCCTGAGACGACGCTAAAGAGAACCTCTGTATTCTGTGAGCGCTCAGACCCCAGGGTGTTTCCCCCGTCTCCAATGTCCCTGTCTTTTGACCCCCATTAACAACACAAGGTCTCATTTGTAGCTCTGATCCATGCTAATATGGAGAAAAAGGCGTTCCGGATCAGCTGGGTTGCCAGATCAGCATTTCCCTTTTCACCCACCGTTGTTCCCTGATGAGTGGGCGCTTGTGTAAGGGTCGCTCGGGATCAGCCTCCTGGCGGGATCAAACAGGGGACTGGGGAACCAACAGGGGCTACTTTAGCCCAGACAAAGTACAAATACTTCGTAATGTCTAGTTTTTCTAATACTTTTGACTTTTACTCACTACATTTAAAAAAAAAAAAAAAAAAACAAACTTTTGACTCACTTATTAGTCATATTGTCATCACCGTATTATCTCTATATAATCACATAATTGTAAAGACAGAAGGTGTTTTTTTTAGCTCGAGTCACCTTCATGTTTGAAATCTAAACACTAACATGAGACCTAATACCTATCACGGCATTAATCACAATTATTGGAACACCTAGTAATTAGCATTCAGATAGTTTGTATCATGCTAGCTAACATTTACGAGATTAGCAATGAATCTATTTCTAGTCAGCCTCAGCTAATGTTTTCACACGTTCCATGGGTCGTTGGTGAAAGAAGCATGATTTACCATCATTAAAGAAAATCAATGTGTGTCTTGAGGCATACTTTCACGTTGATATTTTTATCCAATTTCAGAGTTTCTATGTTTCTAGTATTCATTGATATGTCTAATTTTTCTGTAAGGAGACGTTTATTTAACATTTCTGGAAGGAGTCTCCAGTGTCAGAGGTAAAGCTGTAATGTTAAATTCTCTGAAAATCTCTTCAGGATGGAGGAGTTTAAGAGAGAGGATAAAAAAACAGAGGATGGTGAGAGGACGTAGCATAAGTGATAACAGGAACTAGCTTGTTTCATGGACGGTTCACAACATTACATGTAACTACGAATGGAGAAGTAGTATGATGTGTCTTTCTGTGCTATAAATAATTAACATCATTTATTTTTAATTCAATAACAGTAACAAAAATAAGAATGGACAATAATTAGTGACACCACCTGTCATTATTTTCAGTTGTGGGTGTTTTGTTCCTTACATATTGTTCATCTGTCTCTATTGCTTTGATATCTATATTCTATTTTTGTAGCTCCTGAACTTTAAACGAAATGGAAAGTAATATATTAATTGCTTGATTCCTCTTCATGCTTCACCAGACACTCAGCTGACTCTTAATTACTGTTCTCTTTATCCGCAGGCCTGTTTAAAATGCTCTGATCATTCAGCGTGTCGTGTAAACTCCTATTAAATAATACATAATTAAATGATTGATTTGACAATGACAAAGAGATTGCATACTGTTCATTTCAGCACACAGAGACATAACTGCCAGTATCTCAAAGAATGAAAGAAAACATTGTTCTTTTCAAGCGCGTTAATGAACTCTCTCGCTGCCCCCTAGTGGTGAATACAGTCACTGACATGATCAGCTTGATATTATTTGCCGCATAAATGTTGTTTAAGGATTATTCTCAGTACAGTTAGCATCTTATGAGTCACACACTCTCCTCTTTTCCTGCACTGTAAGTTTAAAAACCAGACTTTGGCACTCCTGGTTCCTTTCTGTTTGATCCCGTCCTATTGTGAAAGCAAGTGTGTTTTGTCCTCTTGTTGAAGGCACATCTGCTGTGTGACCTGCGTTTCCTGAGCTTTATGCACTTCACTGGAGAAAATACGATGAACAAGACATGTTGCGCCTAAGCAAACAGCACACGGGGTTAAAGGAATGTGTGTTTCTTAAAGAGGAACGTGTGTGTGTGTGTGTGTGTGTGTTAAAAAGACTGTGTGTGAAATACATCATTTGGACTTACTGTGGGATTGTGGGATTTCAGGAGTGGACCGGATATTACACTACGCTTTTAGACATTATTATAAAATGACATAACTCTGTATATAGTGTGCTTTCTCTCTCGCTCTCTCTGTGTATGTATATATATATATATATATATATATAACTATTCATTGGTGCTCATAAGGCTACAAGACACCTTCATAACAACTGACATAAACCTGCACTAACATTTACATGCATCAGCTGACATGAAAACAGCTGTGACAACATTTTGATGTCAGATGACATAACAGCTCATTCAAATCGTTGAAATAAGGTTGTGTTATGACACTTTTCCAGGCGAACATACATTAGAATGTCATGACAATTGACTCTGGTATGTCAGGGTCACAGGGTCAATCATGGGGTGTCAGGTAAATCATCAAAAACATGCACACTCTAATTAAGAGTCAGGGAAAGAAAATACAAAACTGTGTAATTGCATAGTTAACTGGTCAGAGAAAATGTATATCCCAATTCTATCAGGCCCAAGTGGTTTCAAGTCATCCTAAAACATTTCTACTGGATCCAAGTCATCCACTGGAAATAATCCTAAACCATCCGATTTGGGTCCAAATCATCCAAAAGAAAAAAAAAATGTGACTAGGTTCAAGTTATCCCAAAATATACCTACTGAATCCAACTTATCCATACTGGTTCCAGGTCTTCCCTAACTATCCCTGTTGGGTCCAAATTGTTTCAAACTATCCCTGTCTGCTGGGACCACATTCTCCCAAAGTATTCCTTTTGGGTCCAACTCATCCAAAAACATCTCTGTTGCTTCCAGGACATCTCAATCTATCCCTGCTGGCTCTAGGCCATCCCAAACTATCCCTATCCAAAATATCCCTATGAAGTCCAAGTCACATACCTTCTCAAGATATCCCAGACCATCTCTATTGGTTCCAAGGCATCTCAACCTATCCCCGGTTACCCTATTTATTCCTATTTGACCCAGTTCATCCCGTACTCTCTCTATTAGTTATCCTTCCAAACCGAGTAATCCTAAACTGTCCACTTATCTCTGTGTCTGTAGCATCCTAAACTATCTCTGTAGGTTCTGAGGTATTACAACCTATCCCTGACAGCTCCAGATCTTCCAGAACTATCTCAATTGGGTCGAAGTCATTCCAAACCACCACTATTGATTCTAAGGTATCCTAACCTATCCCTACAGGCTCTACTTCATCCCAAATTATCACTATTGGTGCCACGTTGTTCTAAACATCAGGCGTGTGTAACATTCCAACATATTACTAGTACTGTCCAATTTTGGTAGGAAATTCCTCAGCCAGTCTAAATCCTAAAAAATACCAGAACTACAGAGAACAGATCCCACAAGTTAACAATTTCTTTCCTATTAGTGTAACATTAGCTGAAAGTGTGAGATGCTCGCCAGATTGGGTTTGTTGATCTGGCTACTTTTCCAGCCTGGAGCAGCTGCTCAGCTAGGTGGGACAGCCAAGCTGCCATTCACATCTTGGCCCATTTTGCTGACAGTTCCCATTTCTCAGGAAGTTGTAGGGAACTTGATACTACCTTAGCACAAGGCCCCATTCCTTTCTGACAACCTTCCAAGGAAAGAAATGCACACCTTTATCTGCAAAGTACAATCATCAACAAAAGTGAAGTAGCTCTGAATTGTGCAGTTTAATTCGAATTCATCTTATGGAGCATTTGGTATTTTGTTGAGGAATTCATTTAGATTTGGGAGAGCAGGAAAAAAAATTTAAATATATGGCATTCCCAGAGTCACACACACTCACATACCAGCTATATTTGCACAAGGTGGTCCTCCATGGTCAGTGGGTCAAATGCATTCAGTGGCATTTGTTTCTAAATCTAATCTTTACTTATGTTCTCAGTTTCACAACCAAGTACAGCAACATAATTCATTACACGGTTTCATGTACGAATCATAAAGACCTTCGTGAGCTGAAGTAAGTAAGAAAAATCACAGAGAACTCCACAAGAATGGCTAGTATTCAAATCCCATGTAATGTGTTTTTTAAAGCCCAATTAAAAACAGTTTTGGCAAAGATAAGGCTTAAACTAAAGGAGCTATTAACTTTTAATGATGAAATAAAAGGCATTATGAGCATGGTTGTAGTAATCTGATGCCGATTAACCTAATAGTAAATGATATTAATACGTCTTACATCGGAGGACATAATCGTTTCCTATTCGGAACAGATTTCTCCCCGCGAAGTGGACAAAACAGCTTCATCCTAATTCTGTTTCCATGCTGGAGTGACTAATTGGTCAAGGACCCATGGAGCTGGAGCCTTCCTTCCCTAAAAACAATAACAGGATCCCACCACCAGATGCACGGGGTACGCCAACCCCCAACCTCCCGACCCCCCCTTCCTCCCACCACAACTTTTTGGTCAAAAGATCCAGTTTCCATTGCCTCACCCTCACACCACTCCTTCTTTCCAAACACAAAACAGGAGAAAATGAATCGCCATCATCGGCCTGGGGCTGATCCCTTATCTTATCACACGCTGCTCCTTCTCTCGTCTTCGGTGCAGTTCTTATCTGCAGGCAGGAGGGCACCTGAATTGGAAAGGGAGTATCAAAGGTGCTGTGGAGGCTTGATTAATCTTCCTGTGAAATGAGCATTCGCTTCATCCCTTTTTTTTTTTTTACCCCGGAGAGAGCCATTCTTTATATAGAGCTTTCATCTGATTAGAAATCTTTAACATGCACAAAAACAGGGTTAGCATAGCTTGCTCAGTTGCCATTAATAAAGTATGCTAATGAGACGTGCAGTCTTCCAAGACCAGGACTCAGGGCGGTCTACAAAAAGAGCTTGTTTAAGATGTTATAAGAGTTGGTGCTTGAGCTTAATCCCGTGACTGAAAGGCTGTATTGAAGGGCACGGGCAGGGGAGTATTTACTTCATCAATGTTCAATAAAAACATCTTTTTTTCCAGCTTCAGTACAAAACACTGCTGGTGTGTATGTGAAAGATTCAGTCATGAAAGAGGATTTTTGTTCTCAGACATCCCTTTACGTGAATAATAACTGTGCTACGTGTGATTAAAAGGTGAATGTTTCATTTGTTTTGTTTCATATGTACAATGTGCCAACTGTATTAGCAGTTGCTCCTGGCAACGCTGAAGTAAACTGGAAAACAAAATTAATCTGTTCAACGAGTTGGAGCTTTCTGTCTGTTTTTTTTTTTTTTCTGCCCACTCCTACTGAGATTCTTCAGCTCCTGCTACTATCTGATGGTGTTCACCCGCAGAACTTCATAATCTATTCACATAATTTCCGAAAGAATTTTACTAGTCTAGTTAGGTTAGCTTTCAATCACTCCTTTTGCTCGCTAGTTTACCATGATAGCTTTCACTCTCTAGGTTAGCATTAAGTCAGGGCTTTCAGAAGAAAATAAAAAAAAATCAAAAAAAGATGTTGTACGAGTCAGAAACTTGTAATTATTGTCATTTTGACATGACATATTACAAGTTTTCAAGTATCCAATTCAAATGATTGACAGCTCATCTCAGCTTTTTCAGCTACTGACAACTTTTCCACAGCTTTCACTCACTATGTTGCTTTCACTCACTAACATACCTTTCATTCTCTAGACTAGCTTTCATTCAGTAGTTTCGTTGTCACTCACCAGTTCACCTTTCTCTCAGTAGATTGTCTTTCACTCACTAAACTACCTTACACTCACTAGATTACATATCACTCACTAGGTTAGCTTTCACTCACTAGATTACATATCACTCACTAGATTACATATCACTCACTAGATTACATATCACTCACTAGATTACCTTTCACCCACTAGATTATATATCACTCACTGAGTTAGCTTTCACTCACTAGATTACCTTTCACTTACCAGATTACCTTTAATTTACTAGATTACCTTTCACTTACCAGATTACCTTTAACTCACTAGATTACATATCACTCACTAGGTCACCTTTCACCCACTAGACTACCTTTCACTCACTAGATTACATATCACTCACTAGATTAGCTTTCACTTACTAGATTACCTTTCACCCACTAGATTACCTTTCACTCACTAGATTACATATCACGTACTACATTACCTTTCACTCACTAGATTACATATCACTTGCTAGATTACCTTTCACTCACTAGATTACCTTTCACTCACTAGATTACATATCACGTACTACATTACCTTTCACTCACTAGATTACATATCACTTGCTAGATTACCTTTCACTCACTACATTACCTTTCACTCACTAGATTACATATCACTCACTAGGTTAGCTTTCACTCACCAGGTTAACTTTCTCTCACTAGATTACCTTTCACTCACTAGATTACATATCACTTACTAGATTACCTTTCACTCACTAGGTTAGCTTTCACTCACCAGATTATCTTTCACGTGATTGATTATATTTCACTTGCTAGGTTAGCTTTTGCTTGTTAGATTATTGTGCTTATTTGTACTCTTTTTTCAGTTGTATCGTTAGAAACTTATTGCTTTATTTGGGAAAAAGTCGTATTCTGCTGCATCTTCACGAGGAACAGTACAATTCCTCAGGAAGTCCTTCATCAGCTGCGTAAGCACACTCCTTCCACACGTGTGTTAACATTAAAGATCCAGCTTATCTTTTAATGTTTATACCCTTGGCAGGGTTTACAATAGCTCTCCAAACTGGGGAAATACACATCCTCATTAAAGTGCATGTGTTTCCTTCCTTTCAGGGAGATCCCCATCCCGCAGAAAAGAAAAAAAGATATATATATAAACACAAAGACGAGTATCGTACACAGCCATAGAAACAGATGTCAGTTTTGACGAGATGAGGCTGTTGGATAAAAAATAAGAGGTAATGAATGGAGGTGGCAGATTGTGAATGACATTCAGACAGTCCACCCGTGATGTCGTCTGGCGCGTCGAGAACATCAGGTGATGCTGTTTTATTGGCTGAAAGGCCACGCTGTACAAAGACACACATGTTTGCAAATAAACCATATAAAATGCTTCTGTAATAGGATTTCAGATTTCAGCTGCCGCCCAGGAAACCTCTTCTGTTTTTTTCCCTCCATGTAGCACAATACAATAAGTGTGTGTGTGTGTGTGTGTGTGTGTGTTTGAGACAGCTGCAGCAATGTGGGAACTGACGAGCTGTGTGTTTCCTCGCTGTAACTCGATATATCTGCTGGAATCTCGAAACTCATTACATCTCGTCGCCACCGGCAGAAATAAGCTCATAAAAAGTGTAAGTACATCGTCTGTAGGAAATTGTGTCAAATCCGCCGTGTGTGTTCTGAGTGCGGTTTGTCAAGCACATAAAGAAATCGAAAATAGCGAGAGGAAAAAAAAAGAGAGTAAAGTACCAAAATGTTTGCCTTCGGAGCTTTTCCCATCAGCCACTAAAGGTTCCAGCTAGATGGTTTCTGTTCAACATCAACAGAGATGAACTGTATTCGTGGGCGGAGCTAGCAGCATTGTTCGCTGCTGATTGGTTATGCAAACAAAATGTGTGACGTCTTACGCTTTTTTTTTTCATTTTATTTCTTAACTTGTTAATACAATTGTTATTAATCAAAATCATTTACTTATCATCTCATAACATTGCTTTCATTTTTTAATATTTTCTGCAATATAGGTTTAAATTAAAAATCTGAACACTTAATTTAATTATTTTTTTAATTTATTAAATAGAATTGTTATTAATAAGAGTCATTTTCTGATGCTTTTATGACAACATTCTTGCAATGGTACTTAATTTTTTTTTCAAAAATTCAAATCTGGATATTTAATTTAATATAATTCATAATTTAACAAAAATGTTTTAAAAAATGTAATTTATTTTATTTATCAAACTGGATTGTTATTAATTATGTTATTGTTATTAATAACATTGTGGTCATTTTATGGTAAAATCTTGTAACATAAGTTTCATAAGTAACATAAGATAAATAGTTTCATATTGATTTAAATTAAACTCATTTTAATTCAGCATGCTGCTGATTTTATTTTTTGTGTTGTTATTGTTGCCAAAATTTAAAAACCTTTTAACACTAAGGTTTTGTTTCAGTAATTTCACTGCAATTGTTATAAGCTGGAGAAGCAAATGGTTAATCAGACAAAGGAACAACCCCTGAGTTCAAAATGTTCTACTCCCTGTGCATTATGGGTATTCTGTACATTTAAAGACTAATCATAAGCGGTGCATTGTGGTATTTTATGTGGAAAAACTCCCATAATAATCCGCTGTGTAGTCAAATGGTAATACAAGCACTTCTTCTCTCTTGAACCTAATAATGATGTTGTCATGGTGATTGTTCCAGTAGAAAATGAACCAGAACCGCACATTTTGTTGGTTCCTGTTTGGGTTTTGTGCTATGGAGAAACTCCCTGGGAAAAAATAATATAAAATAGCATTGGATTAAAACAGTACAGTAAGTTTTCTTCTCTCAAATGTCATGAAGTCGTGATGAAAAGAGTTTTCCAGTGACAAGCAGAGGCCAGTCATTTAAACTGTGGAAAAACAAAACATGATCTTCTGTGTTACAACCTTTTCAGGAAACTCAGCCTTGGTCAATGGCATGATCTCATAATGTTTACAGGAAGAAGACGGTCTTTTTTTAACAGAAAAAGGTTGAACATAAACCAAAAACACATATTTCCTGTGTTACAGCTGGGCCTTGTAGCATTGCTCCTGTCAAACAACGCATCACACCTCTCTTATTAACCACGAGTCACTTTGAACCGTTGGTATGAAAAGGCACTTCAGCTTTTATTGTTTCCTGTTTATTAAGATATGGTGCCTTTGAGGCTGATAGTGACTCGGGAAGAATGTCAAGTAGCTTAAACGACGGGGCCTGAAAAATAAGCGCTTCAGCATTTGAGAATAAACAGTCCGTCCACAGAGCTCAACCCTCACCCTGCAGCCACCATTTTTGTTTAGACATTTACGCTAACAGAAATCTAAACTGCAGCAGAGTTCATTTATCCATGTCACGATAATTAAGATAACCTTCTTTCACAAAGGGCACGGAAAACAGAGAGCAAGTCGAACGCTTGAGAAGACCAAGACAAAAGACCAGACTTCAACGAGAAAGGAAGTTAAATGATTGTGAATAAAGTTCACCACGTTGCTAAGAATATTATGTTTTCAGCTCACTGTACTGCCAAAACAATGAGTGCAAGAACCCCCATGTTGTTTCGGGTCACTTCCTTCAGGAAGAACACATTTCACCGATGAAATGTCAAATGCTCCACAGCGACTAGCAAACGGCACCTACAATCTGTGAGTCACACCTGAGGAATGGCAGTACGTGTAGTGACGTGGTGGACCCAGTTAGCCAGTTAGTGCAATGATGGACGGCACGGCTGCTCTGATTACAGTGTCTGGTGTGTGATTACATCCATGAGGCCCAACGTGAGCCCACCACGAGGCCTCGCTGTAATGATATTTAGCATGATTGCTAACAGAGAGATTTCTGCTCTGAAGAAGTGCTGTAGCTATTGAGGACTGGGATTAGTCTGAAAAATTCCAATAACCTGATTAGCTAAAAAAGGAAGATGGTGTTAAAGGTTCATGGGGGATTTCACTCAAGGAAGAAGTGCTTTGCTTCCTACTGAGTGAATGTTACTGAAAACATGGAAAGACCAGATTCTATTTGAATCATTAAAAAAAACATAGTATGTTTTTTAAATGCTCAAGAAACATTTCAAGCATGCCAGCATATCTAAACACGCATGATATTCATGTCTTTCTGCTATCCTAATTAGCTAGCCATCTAGTTAGTAAAGTAATTGTTGGCATAACAACCGAATTTTGTTTCATCACCAACATCAGCAAAGTTATCTAGCTAGCTAGAGAGTTTAGCTAGCTGCTTGGTCCCACCTCATTATCCTGTAATAATTTGCATATTAGATGTGATAGGTTCAAATTTTTGACTATTTAGTGTTTCTTGTGTCATTTGTCTTTAAGGGAGTGGCCTGTCCAGAGTTTTGGCCTGATGAGAACAGTAGTAGCTATATATAGCTTTTAAAGATACGTTTTAAGCTTTTAAACATAAATTAAATAATGCACTAATCAATGTGAAAACTGGTTGTTTGAGTTACATTGTTTCATACTAGCTTGTCTGGCAGTTCATCAAAACAAGCTAACTCTACTAGCTACGTACATTCACCAGAGGCGGCGACGATCTCTGCTACTAACTTTCCATTTTCAAAAAAAAATTTTAAAAAATCCAATCCCATTTTCAGAAAATTCCCATGTTCTGAAAATATTTCGGTCCCCATGGAAACAACAACAAAAAAAAAAACTCAGCACGAGTGCCTAATACTAAAACAAAGCGAAATTAAATCGCAAACACATTATCAAATTCAAACTAACAACCCGGTCAGCAGCCATGAAAAACATTGTCCTATACCACATTCATAACAAAACTGCAACAGGCATGTTTAGATACGTACATTTTTTTCCCCGCCCACGCGAAAATGATAGATGTTTTCAAAAAGGTTCATTTTCAGTGTTCTAAATTGCTGTTTTTAACTGGTCAGGAAACCAAAACCAAAATTAAAAATAAATTACGCATGGTGTGATCTTTTGAATCGAGAAACCTATTTAGTCTTTTTTATGAAAGACGACATTCCGAATGATCACCAAGGTTTGAGTCCTGACTAATAAATGACTCAACGTTACAGTATCCCGAGACAGAATCCTTTCAAGAGCTGGAATAATTACGGTGCACTGCAATATGCGTCTGTCACGTTGTTGATATTCCTTGACTGAGTATAAATTTGTGAATGAAGTAGCTCCTGAGCTGGAGGGTTATAAATCCACAGCAGAAATGGGCTTTGGTCTGCACTAAATCTAGAGGAAAAACATGGAAAACGTGGACGGATCAGGAAAATGCCGCGGGAAAAAAGCTGTAGCAGAAGCACACATTAACGTTGACATGCTGTAAATCATAAGCTGGGCCCAAGCACCTGAATGATGAGCTCATCACTGTCACATGTTTGGAATGGTTGGCTAGCGTGCAGCGGCATTAGCAAACTGAGTGTATAATAATCATCGCCTATTAGAGCTAATTTTTGACTTAGGAGTGGAACATTACACATCCTGCTTCCTTTGGCCCACCACGGCCACAGAGGTTAATTTTTCATTTTGCAATGCAATTAAAGCAATTAAAAAAAAAACCCTAGCTAAATGAATTAATGTTTCCTCCATTCTTTCGTCTCCTTCTCCAAGATCAATTTATCATTTGATAAATAAAGCAGTTTATATCACAGTGCTGTTCAATCCTGCATTCCGATTGGTCGGAAGATGTTGATTAATTCTCTCACAGTATTGTAGCTGCAAATCGTTTCTATAGTAACAGCTCATTCACAGGGATGTGTTCACATAAACACAAACGGATAAAAAAAAACCTGTGTAATGAATGATATGATGACGTTTATTTAACAATTGACAGTGATGTTTATTTAACATTTATGGAAGGAGTCTCCAGTGTCAGCGCTTTGTAACAGTCAGAGGTAAAGTGGTTTTAAACTTTTGTTAGGGACGAGTTTACGCTTCTCGCTAACATGACAAGCTGTGTTTCAAAAGAGAGGAAAAAAAACAAGGCTATTAGAACAATTAGTGCATTGATTTGTCTTTCTTCTGACCAATCAGAATCAAGAATTCAACTACTATGGTACAGAGGTAGGTAACAGTACAATTAGGTCAGGCTTATACCACAATAATGCCAGTTGTTTCTCTCGAAAAACTGCACACTTAAAAGCAACACAAACGCAATGATACTCTGCATGTGTTACTCGGATATAGTGCTTTCTTCTACGTTCATGACTTTAAACACTCTCTTCATTTCCTCAGAAATGATCCGATCATCACAACACGCTCCAAACAAACCAGATTATCTGTGTGTTCTCATTTTGCCAGTTCCATTCACAAACTTCCCAAAGCGGAGTCCTTCTCCATGGCTTAACTACAACGTCTGCGTAAATAATAGCACTCTTAAGACCACTTGGCATGCGTTTACTTAGGACCTGCTCCAATTTCAACAAAGCTCTCTAAAGTGTGCAAAGAAAGTCAGCTGCAGAAGAACGTGGGAGCCTCAGCGTTCACAATGGCCTTCGTATATAAAAGCCTGTCTGCTTCAGTAACACGCCCGTGCCGTGACGTCTTTCAGCCTAAACATCTGCCGCACCACGTGCGCATACATCCCCCTCAGGCAGGAAACAGTTTTCCATCCAAAATTAATTAATCCAGTCAAATTGTCACATTTTTCATTACCCTTTAAAGTTTCCAAATTCATAGAGGCTTGGAAGAATTCAGGCCCCAGGGGACGGACTTTTGGTTATACTCGATATCCTGATCAAAGAACGTCACGTTTGACACGGTACACAGCGGGTTTGTTTCCACAACAAAAGAACAGCATGTTGATGAGGCCAGGAAACACACAAGCGCTGACACGGTTCCAAAAAATGCATAGACAATCCGTTAAACTGACAATATGACAGAAAAACTTCTGTTCAGAATCCAGTAGGGTTCAAAAGTGCCACAAAGGGTGCACTCCATGCAATATTTATTTATTTTCTTTAATTATACGTCCTAAGAAGATTCAAAGTAATCAACAATGGGTGTCAACAGGCATGTCATGAAGTGTTTTATTTCCTCTAATAATACAGCAAGTTGCCAACAATTCCAATTTTTTATTTACTAAAGAAAGACATGTTGAATTGTTATCCATTTATAGTTCCATTTCATGTCATACGCAAAACAAGTTCTCTCTTATGGTAGCCTCCCTTGAAATTAATAAGACAAAAAAACAACAAAAAAACTAACAAACAAAAAGCGCTGCAGCTTATCATGTTACTGAGAAACCGCAAAGTATAAACTCCTCTGTCCTGAAGAGTGTCGGAAAACTTTACAGCTTTACCTTTGACACTGATACTGGAGACTCCTTCCATATTTAAATGTTAAATAAACATGAAAGTTTTGTGGATTTGAGGATTCTTGGTAAGCTGTGTTTTGGTTTTTTTTCATTATTGTCTTTAAGGGAGAAAAAAGAGAGGCTGGTGAGAGAATGATAACAGGAACTACTGGGTTTGTGGATGTTCCACAACATTAAGTGTAACTATAAAAGCATAAAAAAGTGCAATAATAATAATAAATTTCTGTGGTATAAGAGGAATAAAATGGTGTAAGAATATGCTGTTATGGGTAAATAATCAACTTCGGTGTAGCAATAGTAACTCACACTTCATCTCGTCTGCCTGTCATCGATTACTTTCCTATAACAGCACAACACCAATATATATATGATATAGGATTTGTATGTGTTTTCTACAAGTTTTCTGAAAGATTTGTTTTAAATGGTATTTTAAATAGCGTGTACGTTTATATTGGACTCTTCTGTCTGTGCACAGCTCCTTTCTCATGGACTAATTCCTTTTTTATTAAACCAAATGAAGACAAAATGGAAGTAGTTATCCTACAAAACCCCCCCCGAATGTCCCCCACCCGCGAATCCAGTGACACGAGGTCACAGAACCGCAGTGTCATTCATCTTTAACGGAAATGGGTCCCAACCCACACTCCTTTCCTTTAACACAATATTCCGCTTGTGGAACTGTCACGAGATTCACTTCGGTTCAGCCTGAGCATGAGTATGTGAAATCAACCATGTTTTTTTTTTTTTTCCGAGCAGGCTGATGATGGAATAATGACACAAACTGAATTTATATTCAATGAAAAACAGAGAAAAGGCAGTTGCTCATTCCACCACAAAGCCACAAAACTGCTTTTCGCCCGAGGATGATTAAGGACCGGGGCAGGGGTTTGACTATGCGGAAGACACTGTGTGGAGCACAATCGTCAGACTCGGCTCTCAGCTATTCACCATATTTCTGAGAGCTGAGAGGATTACAGGAGGTCAAATGTGACCCACAGGGACATTCTTTCCTCTTTTCTTTTCTCTCTCGCTCCCTTTTGTGTTAATCCTCACTTACGTATTCTGATTTAATGCAGCCAGCGTATTCTCAGCCGAACTTCAAATTGGATTTATGTTAAATCCTCACCTGACAAAAGGTCATATCTACGACAAAGTGTATTATGGAGTTTAAAAAAGTGCACGCTTAGAAAGAAAAGTACCAAAATAAAACATGTTTCTGGGGTGGTACCATCAGGGGTGCAAGTTTTATATCTTTAATTGTGTTTTAGTGTAAAACTTAAAAGGTACACCAGAGGTCTTTAAGGTCCAAATATGTACCTTAAATTATTTTAAAGGTATAAAGAGACGTAATAAAGCTACGAAGAAAAGTACCAAGTGGTACTTTTATTTCTGAGAGTGCATGAGGCGTGAGAATTTTAGTGCCGAGAATAACACCGCCTAGGGTTTTGCGCTATGACAAAAATATCATATCACAATACTTCATTATATTTCTAAGATACACAAAGGTTTGCTAACAAGCAATAGTGTTTTTGAAAAAAAACCCGAAAATCTGTGAATGTGCTGATAGTTTTCTTTAATGTCTACAAAAATGATTTAACACTTATAAAGGAGACAAAAAAGGTAAATAATATTAAATATTTAAAAAATTCATTAAAGAAGTATAACAACAAATCAGCTACACATTAAAAAGTGTCTTAAAATGATATTTCAGGGTAGTGTTTTGTGGCAATTTATGACGATATCGATTATATTTCGTCATATTTCCCAGCTATAGTACTGCCTTTTTTCCATTCATTTTCAACATGGATGCAATATATATGTATATATATATATATATATATATATATATATATATATATATATTTACTTATGTGACAAATCTGTAGAATTTTTTATGCAAAAATGGGTACAGGAAGTGAGTTATTAACAGTTTTGTATATTCAATTCTACATAGTAACACAGATGTTATATTCAAACCGAGTAATAAACGTTTTAGTTTCAATGTATTTGGTTGCAGCAAGCTAGCTACCTAATGTTTGTTAGCATTACAGCATAATTGTTTGGGTTTTCCACAAGTAGCTGGCAGTCTAGCTAGAGTAACAGAGGATGCTCACGTGATGTTTAGAGAGATGAAAAAGCAACCATTTTTCCACGATCTCATCAATATAAGCAATATCAGACATCATAGTGACAAAGTGCATACTGTTGACCTGAAACTTTAAATTTCATACTGTAGATTTTGAAACGTTAAAGGTGAGAAATAGCTGTGACCTTTGGGTATTAGAATTTTTATGTCATCTGCAGGATTTTCTCATTAACAGTTCAGGTTTATTCTCTCTCACAGACTTTAAAAGGGAAATTCATTTGAAAATTGCAAAACGTTTAAATGGAAACCCGGCTAAGATGCGTTCTAACATTTTCAAATCTCATATTCAAAAATTCGCAACAATTCACACGAGTCAGTTCATATGATATTTTAACAGGATTGATGTTAGGATTGAGGTGAATTTAAGGTTTGTACCTTTTCTTAAGAAATTGGATGAAATCCAACTATAACGCTGTATTTCAATAAAATTCGTACGGAATTTGCGAAGACCAGGATGTGTATATTCAGTTAATCCCAACAACCCAACAGAAACGACACACTCACACACTTAAACGTCAGAAACTATCTGGATTCAACCATTCATAGGAAAACATGCACCAAATTGGTGTTTACATTACATTGGCTACATGTTTATTACAAAAGAACACTTTTGCTTGTTTTTGTTCATGTTCTTAGCAGATAATATGCTAAACAATTCCCACCCACCAGTGCAAATGCTCACTAAAATGGTTGTAATTAGCACTTTTTTTGGCAAATAAGCCCAAAAAAAAATCCTTCCATGCCATCCTGTACATTAATGTCCAATTCCTAATCAATCTCTTATAGCCTCGGGTTATAGAGTAGCATCTGCTTCTGGAGAGAAGAATCAGACTTTTCGTTCACAGAAAGAACTCAGAGATCTCCTACGGTGAAAAGAGCCTAGTAAACAAACCACCATATACAGCTGATAAGATTGCATTCGCTGGCTAATGTTGTCTTATCGGCTGAGGAAACACATTGCTACAAAGCGAGCCGAGATATAACTGGAAATGGCACCAAGCCATGACTAACAGGATGGAGAACCACGTACAGGCATGATCGCTTGTCAAATACTGCACTAGACGAACTGCTCTGCTGGATTTTTAATCCCTGTGCTTCCCAATTAGAAAGAGGAACAGGCTCTCTTTAATGTGTTTGCAGCGCAGACGGTAGCAGAAGATCCTTCAGACTTTCTGTAAGCTAAGCTGGAGGGGGATAATAGGGGGGTGGCCTAAAACATCTGCTAGGGAAGAATTTATTCCTTAAACCACTGTCATTAAACGCAAAATAAATTGCGCTGCATAAGTGAGCGAAGAGCCTGCAGACAAGTGGGGACATGATGTTGAGAAGAAGAATGAAAGAAAGAAAGAAAGAGCAGGATATTTATGGTTATTTTCTAAAATTACTTTTTAGCTGTAAAGGGTTTATGTTTCAGTTCACCGGCTGAACGTGGACCTGACTCAACCCCCTGATTTCACACGTGCTAAATGCTAATCTAGGGGATTTTTACCCACAATGCTGTATACACTGATGTACTTTTTTATTCCTCAACTTCGTTTTTTTTTAGAGCAAAAAGTCATCAAACAATCCTAATGGGTTATGGGGACTTTGAGCAAGACAAATTATTACTCTCCTGCACTGTTAATGGTCAGGAAACCACAGATTAAAAAAAAAAAAAAAAAAAAAACACCTCACAAAATACAGTGTTTTTGTAACTTTTATAGATGTTATATTTGTCGTTTTAATTTGAAACACTAATTTGGCTAAATGTTATCTTAATTTGTCAATTTGAACGTGATCTTGAAACAATAATAATGTCCACCACTAGCTGTGCAAACTACTGTCACGTTTGTTGCTTAAGGGTTAAAAAGTCTGTATCTTTGTTACTCTAAAAGTTATTGATCAATTGGATATCATTCCTTATACCACAGTGCTGTTGAATTCTTGATTGTGATTGGTCAGAAGCGCTCTTCTAGGCTTACTGTAATAGTAACGGCTAATTCACATGGACTTGTTGAACTATATAATCTAAGACTAATACTACAATATTACAAATGTGTGTAATCACTGATATGGCAAAGTTTTCTGTAAGGAGATGTTTATCTTAACATTTATGGAAGGAGTCTCCAGTGTCAGTGCTTTGTAACAGTCAGCAATGTAAATGGATAGAAAGTACAATGTGTCATTCTTTAATAAATAAACAACTGTAACTGATGGCAAACTGCTGCGGTAAAAGAGGAATAAAACACTTCAGGACATGATGTTATTGGAAAATAATCATCTTTAGGGTGGTAACTGTAACTCATGCATGGCATTCTTTTACAAGATCTTATATCCTGCTTGTTCAACTTATTAACATTATGTGTTATTCCTAATATTGTTTATATTCATGATGTTAAACAAACTAGAAATCCTAAAATTCCTGTAGGGAATTAACTCTCCATTATATGTTTCAGTGCAGTTTAATGGTAGGTTTAATGGTATATCTCTCTGTTTTAGAAAGGAAGGGGAGGAAAGCCCTTTGGCTAGTTCTTGTTTTCATCCTTTTTTTATTAGGAAGCAAAACATCTTTGAGTCAAAGGAAGTTGGAGCAAAACATCAATTTAGGCAGGAAACATGAATTAGCAAGAAGTTTTCATCTTTATGGTCAATAGTGACAAACTGGGATGTATTTTAAAGGCGTGTCTGTAGAAGTGCTGTATCTCTGTAAACGTAAGCAGATCCTCTTCAAAATGCCTTTGAAATGTTAAAAGTGCTTTCTGTTTGAAGTGACTCTGAAATGCAATTTGTAATACGGTAGAAGCACAGACTGATCTGCTGCATCGAATGCCAGAAAAATCTTTCTCTAATTTGTTTAGAAGTTAGACAACTGAAGTTTGGAAAACCCCTAACACACTGCCAGTAACTGATTTTACACTACATGTTTTGTATGCTTACAATGAACAATAGCTGCCTTATGAATCTTAAATGGCTGGATCAGACACTCTCAAAAACCTACAAACTGTCTCTTATTGTCAGAGACCAAGAGTGCTGTAATTAGCAAAACTATCAGAGCATGTACTATGAAGAGGGAGACTGCAAAGCCCAGTGTGATCATCATGTTGGGGTTTGAGCAGCTGGTTCAGGATTTCCACAGACCTCTGCATGACACAGCAGATAACTGCACTTTCTCAGAGTTTGCATTGTGTCAGGAGTGGTGTGGGTAGTGGGATTGAATTATCTGTTTTTCCATGTTATCACAGGAAGTTGAGGAACATCACCTCATGCTGCTAAACAATGGGTGTGAGTGGTTATATTTTAAAAAAAATATCAATCAGGTCATGGAAAAACAAGATGTGGCATTTTCCCATTGGTGCACCAGAACATCTGTTTGCATTGCATGCCCAGATATTTAAGCCGAAGAGGAAAACCAAAGATACCACAGAGCAAAAGCTCGAAAAACACATGACCCACAGCATGTGGTACACATCATTGACATCTGAGATTGTTTCAGACTCAGAATCGGAACAAGAACATGTCCACCCATTACCCTAGCGCAATCCAGGGAGAGCTTTTCCAAGTGGTGTCTAAACGTCCTCCCCTTACCTTCCTTTGAAAATGATAAATCATGCTGCACAAACGAAGGCATGCCACAAGGCCAAATGTGTCAGAGTAACTATGTCAAAAAAAGATCTGCCTCTGCCTGTGCCTGTTTAATCCTATAAGATGTTGCAGGATAAACTGCACATGGAGGGTTTGGGGCCACTAAACATAGTGCCAGGCACTCATACAGATTCAGGAAAACACCCCATGCCTCCCATTCCAGGAAGGGAGGAGGGAGGGAGCAAACAAAACGAGAAAGGAAAACACATACCATGTGGGAAAGAAGCACGCTTCCTCCTCGATCAGAGCCAAATGATCTTGCATCCTTCTCTACCCTCCCAATTCTCATTGTCTAATCCCATTTTCAACAAACCTCAAGCAAAATCGAACCTCCCACGCATGCCGTTCTAGTCCTATTTAACCCCAGCAAGCTTTCACCGCTGCCATTATTAACACTTTGTCTTTTTCCTAGTTTCATGATGCAGCTCTTTGTTAGCACATCTTGTTTTCATCAGCGGCTTTTCAAAGACCCAGATTTCCTGACCCAAAGGATGCTGCCAGGACTTGTAATTTTGCGCACTCGGCCGCTGTGTCTCTATTCCACTTCCTTTGATGTTCCTCAGACCACGGCCCGAGTCTCAAAGGGACAAGACATTTATGTCAGTCAGACCACAAAGCCGGTAAATTACAGTGTTGATGCTTCCGATGGACGTTTTTGGATCTTGCTGATCCCCATGCTGAACGGGGATGTGGGCCGTGGTGAGGCTCAGGCTGCACACCTGAGAGGCTGTTCCATAAACAGGCCTGACTCAACAGCCTACGGCGGGATTCTGCTTTGCTGTGGCTGACAGGGTTCCCTGTACAGGATAGGCAGTGATGACAGGCCTCCCTACACTGTTATCACTGTTTGCACTTGGCTATTTGTTGATATGCCAGGAATTCCTCTCTTTCTTTTTGCCTCACACTACTTTTTTCCTATTCCCTCGCTGCATGATAAAGAGATAGATGGGGAAAGACAGCTGTGCTGAAAGCAGCACTTGAAGCCCAGCTTACAGACCTATACAGGTTTGTTTATTTAACTAATGGTATTCCCTATGAAGGAAATATTTTGCCCTTTCAGTAAATGCTAAGTGCAGGTTCCAAGAATAGCATTTGTATTGTGCAAAGGTTAAATAAATGTGTCATTTAAAAAATATTTCAACAAAACTTTGGTGAAAATAAATGCATGTAAGCATTATGAAAACCAAGATTTAGTCAGCCCCAACTAGCTTTTATTCACTGTTAGTTTCTGGTTGCCTTCTTTAGAAAATACATCAACCGAATGTGGTCAGTAATAAATAAAAGCTTGTAACTACAAATTAGCATATCTGCTTTAGATATAACTAGCACAAACATTACAAACAAAGCATACCTTCTGGTCTCTTCAGCTCTTTGAATTGTACTGGCGGGGACTCTCTCTTGATACCATTGCTGATAGGGGTGACAGAGCTTGGGTGGGGCTTTGGCGATTTAACCTCCACTCTGGAGAAAGAGGCAATCCTCTGGAGAATGGAACCCACACTGTCTTTGGCCTGAGGCTCATTTTGTGCAGGACTGCTGATGATGTTCACCCGTGTGGGTGGAGGGGATGTTGCAGGAGCAATCTGGACCATCTGAGGCTGAGAGGCCAGGTTAAAACGAGGGGTCTGGGCGGGGGACAGCAGGACAGGGCACTCACTTATGTTTGGCACTGGGATGGCTCCTGGAGGTGTGTCCAGCTCTCGTTTCTCCATGGTGGAGGTGTGAACCATGGGTAGATCTGCACTGTCTAAGCTACTGACGGAAGCAGAGGTGCTCTCAGATACAGTAGGGCTGGTGGACACTGGGTGAAACCTTGCTGGAGGTTTAGGTGGCACAGGGCCCTCTGTCTGGGGTTTGACCACAAGGTTGTCGAGATCAAGAGGGAATTTGTTGAGCCGTGCAGGCTCTTTGGTTTTAGGGGACTGGTGGTTGATGGATGAATCTTTCCCAACATTGCCATTGTTCTGGAGACGATATGCATTCCAGGTAACAGCAGAGCTGGGGTACCTTGCTCCTGGGGAAACTACACGTCTCATTCCTCCACTCTCGGCCATCTGGAGGTCCAACGAGGGCATGGAGCCATGGCTTATACCTAATGGCTCTGTGGGGATCACCAGAGGACCCTCCAGCTCTGAATGGAACATGTTCCCATGGGAGGAGAACTTCTTCAAGGCAGGGCTGCCCAAGCACTGGCCTTTGTACTCACCTACTCCCATGGGGCTCTGTGGAGGGCTTGTGTATGAGCTCATTTTGGAAGAGGCTTGGTACTCCAGGCTGGAAGAGGAACTGTGAAGGCTGTCATTATCACTACCAGGACCGGAAGATGAATTGAAGCCATTTGGGTTGAATTTGTTCTGGAAGGAGGAGGCACGATTGATTCCAGTGTTAGAGGTGATAGTGGGCTTTCCCATTGTGCCTCGGTTAAAGGACAGACTAGACACCATCCTATTCTTTATGGCTGGGCTCTGAGCAGGACTGGAGCTGAGACTGATCCTCGAGCGGTAAGTGGGGGACACGAGACCAACTGGACTCCGCACCTCATTAGCTTTGTTGAGGATGGAGCTTGGGCTGATGGGAGACGTGACTGTGGAGGCTGGAGAGAATGTGGGGATCTCATCCACATCATCAATGTCGAAGGATCTCTTCAAGGCTGTGGAGAAACAAAAGAAAGCATGCACAAATAAATACCTGCAATGTTTCTTTTATATCTTGTTGGACGTTTATTGTGCAATAGTAGTTCATAAGGTGTTGAAATGTTATAAATCAGTTTTATACTGGCAGCAAGTTAACTGTTTTCTGGCACTGCAAACAGTGAATCATAAATTTCATTTCCAAAATTTTTTACTCTACATATATGTATGACATTTATTTTCATGATAATAATATTCAGGCCACTCTGGAATATGCAGAGAGATGTTCAAAACATTTTTGGCTTTAAGTGAATAAACAAAAAGCTCTTGTACTGCTCCTTTGCTTGTTTTTTCATCATTTCAGATTCCTTTTGGGGCTAAAATTACTCCCTTACTGGATGGTACTAGTCTCTTGCTGGATGATAAAGAAATGGAGGGGAAAAGACAGCTGTGGTGAAAGCAGCACTTGAAGCCCTAAAATGTAATAAATGATCTTGAATGACCTCCATGTATACCATTAATTACTGGGTAAATAGTAGCAAGTAGAAGGTAGCTTAATGATGATGTGCTGCTAATATGGATCACTGCATGTTTAGCAAAAAAAAAACAACCCAGCAAGTAAAAGATGAAGACCAGCTGCATTTGAAGAATATTTTAATCACTCCAAATTTATTTCTGCATATGTCGATCCCATTTTTGTCATATCTTAAATGAAGGTTCCAGAGTACACACAGAGTCAAGAGAAGAGTTTATAGAACAATATACATGTACTTCCATTCCAGCTCTGGTCAGGTCAGCAACAAATGTATTGTGTGCCATGAAAAACAAAAAATAAATTAAAAAGCTGTTCCTATTTTCATAATGATGATAACGAACGAAAACTATGCACATGGACCCACTATATTACTTACTTCCCAAAATGTTTTTATACAGATTACAAGGTTGATTTGTTTACACAGACAGCCTAACTAAATATTCCTCTTTCAGATGCATTGTTAAAGGTCGAGCCATAATTACAATGTGGTGTGTTTGATCTCGCTTTGAGGCTGCCATGACATCATCGTGCAAAGATAGTTCAGGATTAATGTTTTGCAAGATTCAAAATAAATCACAATAAAAAAGTAACATGGACCAATCACTTAAAGTGCTATAATTTTTTATCTACTACAACAACACAACCATGCCAAGATAAAAATAACAGCCGTGCTAAGATGTATAAATAAGTACTGTATGTTTAGTGTGCTTTGTTAGGAATCTCATAGCTAATCCTGGGGCAGCTGAGACTATTTCTGATGTACAGTGATTGAAAAAGGAACCATAAGCCATACTGTTGATTGGCCAGAGCAAATGGCTTTAAATGAACATGGTACATTTAAACAATTTGAGCAGCACTGTAAATGGTAAACAATAAAAATGGCACAGTAAGAGTAAGGAAAGGCAAGAAGAGTCCCCAGTGTATAGTGGATCTGAACGGTAAGTCTACACCTGGAGCATGCAAATTGTGGTGACACTGAATAATCCTTTCATTCCCACAGCCTGTGAAACAAAGCCCAGAGCAAACACAGCTTTCCAGCCTTTCCTTTTGCAAAGAGTGGACTTTCCTCATGCACAAAGAGCCAATTCACAGACGTAGTGGTGTCGCAGTCTGAGGGCTTGGATTACGCCTGCCTTACACCATGACCCAGAATTCCTTTAGAGGACAATAAGACTGTCCTGGGATCTCTGCAGTAGACGGCATGTGGCTAGAAATATTTTGCGTGGGCACCGGATCAACTCAAGGCAACAGCTGAAATGGGTCAACAGCTGATGCTTTAAGAGTTTGTGACTGCGTTTGTGACTGGTACTTTCACTCTTACTCTTGCTGGCTGTCTTATGTCCAGAACAATGAAACTAAATAACCCGATGGCTCCTTGGTAGAAGTTGTGCCGGTCTTTCAGGTGCAGTTTTCCAGCACTGTGTAAACGTACCAATATTAGTATACTGCTATCTTCCATCTTGAGTAGCAGTCCTGATTTGGATCACTATCTGCCAGAGCCGGAGCAGCATTTCTCCCCGTAGGGTGCACTGCCAATTAGAGCCGCCGTCAAATCACTAAATCAAATCCCATTTCACAGCCTCCTCCTGTATAGCAAGTAAACCACAGTCCCTTTGTTTCAACTCGCCCATCACCAGTCACACAGCTGGGAGAGCTAATCGGATTCCAGCAGCGAGAATGCTTTTGTTCGGCAGACACACGTCTGTCTGTTTGTGGTGGCTACACACACTGTTATTTCCTTCAGGGCTGCAAAGGGCACCATTAATGAGTCAAATAGAGTGCCGGTGAAGACGTCGTATATGTTCTTAAAGATGGAAAAGTGCATGCTGCTTTAGCTAACTGCTTTTTCAAAGAGTGTGAGACTTAAATGGCTCACAGCCCAGCAGGCCTCTAACAGATCTCTCTCAGAGTAGCACATGCAAGTGTAAACTTGCACTCCCTTTCGACCAAAAATAAAGAGGAGCTGGTATCAGGTAATTACTGGCACCCTGTCAAACACTCAGGAAATAATTACGCTGGCAGCCAAGCACACCAGCATTGCCGCCCTGGGCTGCACACTCTCTCACAGGGGCCCGATCTTCTCTGCTTACACATGGAGAAAAAAAATCTCTCTGGATTTGATAAAAATTTCTCACTCCCCTCCCTTTCTGCTCCATGGAAGGACTTAGCCCGCTTGACTGAGACTCCTCTCTGAGCTGATTGCACTTTACCTGCAGGATTGTGATAAACTGGTATTAATGGCATGCTTCCCATAGCATCAAATATCTCACATTCCATAGTTGAAGCAGTGTCTAACTCTAGTACTGAAGAGCTACAGACTTTAAAAAGAGTTTAATTCTCAGAAGCATTCTTGAGTTTGTCACTCTTGCAGAACATTATGACAGAGACGATTTCCTCCATTTAGACATCTAAAAAGCTTTCACTATCCAAAGAACCCTTGAGAAACTCTCTGGTTGAGCTGACCTGCCCGAGCTGCTTTCATCAGATAAATTTGCCGTGAATTTGATTTGTTTGGAGATAACACAAATCTCTACACTATTAGACAAATGGGTTCCTTAAGGGTTCTTCAGTTTGTCCCTCTTGGGGAACCCTATAACAGAGGGTTTCTATCCAAAGAACCCTTGAGAAACCCCTTTTTCTAATAGTGCTTTAAACAGAATTGTGTTTGCTATGTCTTCTAACGCACCAAATTCACATCAAATTCAGCTCATAAAAGGTAATTAGCAAAGGAGTTGAATCAGATATCTTAAATGAGTTAGGAAGCTAAACAACTGGAATCTGACAACGCTGCTATAGTTGAGTCATTGAAGAACCACTCTCTAGTTGCCACAAGAGTCACAAGGGTTCCTCAAAGAACTGTAATGGACCGCTTTTCCTAAATAGTGTACAGATTTTTATTTGTGCTGTCTTCTAGTACATCAAATTACAACTAAATTAGCCCATGAAAACTTTGGTAATTAGCAAATGAGTGGAATCAGGTGTGTTAAATGAGGTAGAAAGCTAAACAACTGGAACCTGGCAACACCATGATAGTTGAGTTGCCGAAGAACCACTCTCTAGTTGCCACAGGAGCCACCAGGGTTCTTCAACATTTTTTCAGATTTGTGTGCTTTTTTTAGCCCTCAAAAGCTTTGCTAATTAACAAATGAGTCGAATCATGTGTGGTAAATGAAGTAGAGTGCTAAACGACTGGAGTCTGACAACACTGTGATAGTTTCCAAAGACCTGGTCTACACTGTTGAGCTTATTTGACCCTGGGGGTAAGACCTATCTTATGGTGGGTTAAATTGCATGTGAGCAAAAGCAGATTCCCATCACTCTGCTGTTGGCAGAAAGACAGAGCCAATCCCCACGGTGGTTCCTGACATACGAGGCTTCTCGGCAAGGGCTGTTAAATGTTGGCAAACTGACACGGCAAAGTACGGAGCGTGGTGGATTGGGCTGTCATGCACAGCTTTTATGGGAGGTGCCCCAAGGACAGAATCAAAAAGATGCCCTCACATTTGTCATGTGCCCGCCTGGCTGGAGAATCATACAGGTATTATATTATGACACATACTGTTCATCAAGTCAGGTCTTTGGTTTGTGTACAAGTGCTGTAGGTTTCACGTGAGAGGGCCTTGTGTGTAGCTAATGGCTGCCCAAGGGAAGAGCTGGGAGACAGAATCCTGGGGAAATCAAGCAAAAGCGGAGCATGTGGACATCTGGCTATAAACTTGTACAATCCCCTAGAAAGCTGACATTTGTAATCACTTCCATTCCTCATCACTGACACCAAAGCATGTAATACATTTACACAGTGGAACAGATTAATTCCCTATATTGTTTGTCAAAACATCTTCCAGTCTTCCAAAAAGTCTAGTCAGCTTGATTTACTACTACTAAACATGCAAAATAGCCACAATTCCTACTATGAAGAGCATGGACATTGAGCATCTGGGAAGTTCTGGATGCTTCCTACAAGCAGAGAGCAGTGAGTTGGCCAGGCATGGAGGGGCATGTCAGGACTCGCGATGGAGGCACCTCTCATCTCTCCCCACCACATTCCTTACAGGTACACACTGACGACCCCTTCGGTACACGGCTCAGGAGACCACCTCTGCTCCGGCACATCTGGAAGTCAAATTCCGAGCAGCTATTTGCAGTGCTGCGGCAATGCAAAAGAAAGGCCAGGCGCTTGCGCCCCCAGGGGCTACGAAAAACTTTCACACTCTTGAAGACTCTGTCACACACACTAAATCCTCTAAAACACTGTTGACTCTTTCTTTCCTCCTTTTTTTGGCTCTCTGACAAATTGCTGTGAGTTTCCTGATGGGCTAACACAGGAAAGCTGCATTTACATGTTACGTGTGGAGTAACATGTCGAAGAGTGGTAAGCGGGTTCAGAGGTTGAAGGACTAATGAGCAGATTAGCGCCAGAGCCCTTTGCTGAGAACTTCAATTTCAGGTGTTTATACAAGGTATGATAATCAAACAACAGCCTTTGAAACTCAGGAAGCATTCATAAATCACTATCATTGACTAAATCCTGAAATAGGTTTATCTAATCTTATTTTCCCTCAATAACCTTTTTTTGTGGAGACAACAGCTTGGTGTGCACTTTGAAGCAGGAGACTGAAGGCAGCTTGTCTAGTCTACAGTGATGAAGAGAGGCAGTTTACCGTAATTAACTCTGCAATAGCCCAGCCGTAAACACATACGCTTTCACACACACCTTCATACTATTTAACCCCTCAGATCCAGTCGAGCTTTACTGGGGCCCCAATGTCTACCAAAACTTTGTGGTAAGGAATGCATGAACTGAATTGGGGAAAAAAAGGAAGCCAGTCATGTAACCTCTTTGTTATTTCATGTTTTCAGACCTCAGGGTTAGTGAGCATGTGATCTTTGACCTTTAGGACTTATCAGGTTGGTAGTGCAGCCACTGAAAACATGGAATCTCTGCAGACTTATTGTTATGTCTTCATAAGTACTATTTGAATGAGATAGGATTTCCAGACATATGTCTGTTGAGTAATCGTTGTAGGGCTTGATCGTGATCATTCGTAGGTCACATGACCATAATGTATGTAGGGTGAACTCATTAACTCACCAGAGGTGTTGCCTCCTTTTTTAAAAGCTGTTCGTATTTTATTGGTTTCAGTTTGGAAAATAGTGAGTGCTTCCTGGAATGTCTTTATACAGAAGAAAAAGTGCCAAACCTCTCTTCCCACAGAATATAACAGGATCTTTAGCAACAAGTTAATTCAAATGGGATAAATATTACCTGGTGTTATTTCTACTATAGAAGGTAAAATAAGGCGTAATCTATCCAGATGTGTCCACACACAGTCCGAAAAAATTGACGGATTTGGATGGCACTAAAAGCCACCACCAGTGCTACTTGTCTCTAGCTAATGTCCACCAAAAAAGTGTCTACAGAGACTTTACACTCTTCATTTGACACAACTACAAAGACCAACATAAAGGCACTACACAGCTTGCCACATGATCTGAAACAGTCCACTGATGTGTACAAAACACGGGTGGTCCATCAAGACTGAACGAGTGCACTGTATATCCTAGCTCAAGCACCAGCCGGGACAGTGGCCCCTTGTTCAAAAGTGACCCCACTCATCCCGGCTTGAGGTGAAGCTGACAGAATGCAACGTCTCTCTTGTGGCATCTTCGACCACTAACCACATGGTTTGGGTGTGAGAAGATTGCTAACCAAAGCAGAAAGACAGTATGCCTTTCAACATGGAGCTATGTGGTGGCCATGACAGTAGGTCCTTTCTGACGAATTTACTATTGTCCCAGTGGATGATCTTTGAATTACTATTCGAGAATCCCCACAGCATTCATAAAATTCTCTTTCCAGACATGTGTATGTGCAGTCCATAAAAAAATGACGTATTTGGATGAGACTAAAATCCAAGAGATACTCTGTAAAATGAATCGTATCCGAATAGTTCTTCAGACTGCATAGAACGAATATTTTGCTACCACCAAAAAAGCCATTCGAAGTGTCACGACAGTAAACAAGGACCATAACTATCACCCCCCACCCCCACCCCCCGCATCAGAGACTCCACGTCTCCAGTGGCCACAGTGGCATTCCTTGATGTTATTACAACTCCAGGGGGTATGAGAACTCATCTGATATGTTTGTTTGTTCTGCAGATGGTTGCTACTTTAACGTTTTGCCTGGTTAAGTCCGGCAATTTGCATGCATTTTGCATAGACATAGCTAAGATAAACGATGAAGAGTAGTTAGGCAAAACAACGCTTATCGTGATAAACAATTCGGAGGAAGTCCCAGCTTGCGCATTATCGCGTGATCGTGTAATAGCGACGGTGCTGACAGAAATGTGATACACAACAAGTCTCACAATACTCAAAGTCCCCAAGAGCAGCCTCTGTACTCCACTGCTGTTTAGATAAGACCCTAAATGAGCATTAGGATACAAAATAATTATAATAATGATAATATTAATAATGTGTCATGCCTTTTATTCCGGGGACTTAACATAATTTGTTTGTCTCCTCAGATCAGCACCTGTCTAAACACTACAATGTTGAGAGAGAGAGCCCATTGTTCTGAGAACCCTGCTGGGTGCTGGTCCATGACGAATCTACCGGGGAAGGTTCCTCTCTCTCTTTTCTGCACAAGTGTGTATGTGTGTGTGTGTGTGTGTGTGTGTGCATGTCGAATCCGAAGGTTCTGAACTGTTCTGAACACAGATCTGCGGCTCAAACACGAGGGTTGGTTTATGGGCTCGAGGAGCTAATTACAGTCCCACGCCGGTGGAATGTGTTTCTGCTGGGGCTCCACGGAAAGCTGATTTTTTGTTGTTGTTGTTTTGCAGACCTACAAAATTGTGTGAACTGCATGAAAGTTTTGACCCTCGTGAGAATAAGAGTATAGATTAGATTGTTTCCTATCATCAGGATTCGAGCATGGACCACACAAGGCAGATGCATGCCATCTATAAACAGTTATTAGTTTAATGAGAGAAAATTAGACTACTTAATTGCCAGGAAGTATTTTTCCAGGCCTAATGTATTCAACAGAATGAAGTTTAGTTAATTAGTCCTGAGGAAGGAAAGAAATTGATTTCCTGCCTAATAAAACGAATTCAAGACACATCCTGTGAAATTACACACCAGTGTGCATGAATTAGTGAGCACTTTATACTATGCATTTGTACAATTAACATTTAAATGCAGATATTATATCAAAATGAAGTCTGCACTGCATGAAAAGAGCAACACTCACCCTCAAAATCGGACAATATCCCCTCGAGATGATCATTTACAGACATCCTGACTTTATTCCGCGAAGAAAAATAAATAAATAAAAAGTTTCGCTGCTTCTCAGTTATAAGACTGAACCTCAACGACTTTCTTTTGTTTTGCAAAAGTTTACACACTCACACACTCTCTGCTCAGGATGCAATAAGAAGAAAATCAAAGTTGCGCTTCTAGGAGACTTCGCCACACATCCGCGCGCGCGCCGCTTCCTCTCTGATTTGAGGGCTCGGTCCCGAAAGAGTCGGCTCTTTTTTTTTTAAGGAGTCGTTTGAAGAAGGTGTGTCGAGTGAATCGATTCGCGATGAAAAAAAGAAAAAGAAAAAGAATCAGACGTTTTAGCAAAGTTACATTTTACATAATAATCCTGGATTTTCTTCTAAATAAAACCTGCTCGTGCTATCACTGTATTAGCAGACTTTTTTCTAATGATCTTATAATATATATTTTTAGAAATTAAACTGATTATAACTGAAAGTTATAAGGTAAATGTAATGTTAAATCACTTCAGCTTTAATTACAGCAAAGATACTTCAAAAATAAGATGGTTGCTGTAAATGTTGCTTTACATTTCTGAGAAATAAATCTTATGAATCAATACTGACTGTTCGATTCAGTTAAATGGGTTTGTTCTGAAGAATCGAATCCGTAAAGTGAATCGTAGTGAGTCTTAGCACTGTAATCTGGGTTGCCAGATTGGATTACATTCTTCCTCATGTTGAAACTCCAATTTCTCTAAACTAATCCAAACTTTAATAAATGAAAGTTAAATGCAAAAAAAACACAACAGAATGTCATTATTGTGTAAACAAACCAAAAGGAATAATTAATAACTAACTGCTTATTAAAAGGTTATTATTAATCAAATGTACAATGAATTATATAAATAAATAGCCAAACTGTATCTACATAAGTAAGCTCTAACTTCTAATAATCTAATATTTCAAATTATTATTATTATTATTATTATTATTAGACACATAGTCTATTTACATCTAACAGTCAGGAGGTTTTCCAGCCTGGTGAGATTTACCAAAAACCCAACATGTAGATATATCCACCAATCTGGCAACCCTGCCTGGGCCCAAATGACCCCCTCTATCCCACCTCTACCCTGAGGCCACACCTGGGAGGGGTTTAAAAAAAAAAATCCCCCAGCTCTCACTTTTCACCTCCACAATGACAGCAGCCAAATGGCATCATCATGAAGAGCTTTTAATCCTTACATAACATCAGAGATTCATGAAGCATCTTATACACAGGTACATGTAGGGAATAAATAAATAAATAAATAAAAATAAATAAATAAAATAAAAATAAATAAAGCTATATTATACAGTTTGTGCCCTAATTTTTATTACTCATTTTTAAAATACTAATTACTTCAAAATTTATTTATTTATTTGCTTGTTTGTTTGTTTTAATTCTTGTACAATAAGCTTTTTTTCCTAGAAATATTGTTTAATTTAATTGTTTAATTTAATTTAATGTATTTATCTGGTATATGAATGATTGACTTTTAATGTTAATTGTATAAAAAATGTTTTCCTCATTGGGCTACACTGACAAACTTGAATCTATATAGCAATGTTAATAAGTATTACATTTTCTAGCAATAGATTTCTTTTTTAGCAGACAATATAGAGTTGAGTGCAAAAGTTTTCACACCCCCGGACAAAATAATGATGACAAAAGGATGTAATTTACACCATTAAGACATTTAGTCTGGAATTAGATTGGTACAATTTTTCTTTCATTATCTCATGTAACATGTTAACTGTGAAAAATTCAAAAGTCAGCAGATTGAGTTTGGTTTGTGTTTTGGACGGTTTTATTGTTGCAGAGTAAAACCACAGTTCAGGTTTTTTTAGGAAATTTTCCTTGCAGAAATCATAGGGGTGAATAATTTTGCACGCAGCTATAACTGGTCAAGCCAACTGCAAAACATAAAACAAGAACAAAGAGCAGACGGCTTTGATCAGTCATCACCTCTCTGTCTGTCTGTCTGTCTCTCTGTCTCTCTCTCTGTCTGTCTTTCTGCCTGTCTGTCTCTCTCTCTCTCTCTCTCTCTCTGTCTGTCTTTCTGCCTGTCTGTCTCTCTCTCTCTCTCTCTCTCTCTCTCTCTGTGTCTGTCTGTCTCTCTCTCTCCACTGTGTGTGTTTCTAAACATTCGCTGCTATCCTGCTGTGAGAAAACCACGCACCAGTTAAAACGAACAGCAGATGAAGACTGACCATGGGACCCATTTCCCATGTTGCACCTCTGCTCACACCGTGATCCTAAGTGGCCCTCATTAGCCATATGAACGTGCTCTACTGGGGATTAACGTCGCAGGGGCTTTTCCTCCTTTTTACCTTTGCCCAGGAAGCACTTTCTGTCAAAATCCGAGAGAGGGCATTTGTACGTCTTCATATTTTTGTTAGAAATTTAAGAAAGATTAGGTTTAGTTGCGCAATGTTAGCATAAGTAAACGTTCTTCACGTCAATGCTCATTATTTTCCTGTAAGGCCACATCTAGAATTGCTTTATTCGTCTTAATCCACAGCGATTTACAATTTTTTATTCATTGAAGAATGGCACATCATATTTTTTAACCATTCACTTTTAATGTTCTGGAACATCCATAAAACAAAAAGACTCTCTTTTTTCTCTCTCTTATAAACTCTTTTGAAAAATAAGACCAAACTGCACAGCCTGTCATGTTACAGAGGAAGTGCTGGCACTGAAGACTCCTTCCATAAAAAGCTAAATAAGCATTTTTTATAGAAAATTTCACCGTATCACCATATGAACGAATACACACATGCATTTATGTTGAGCGTCTGCCGTACAAGTTCACGTAAATGAGCTGTTACTATAGAAACGATAACAATAACGATGATGAGGACTGCTGTTACAGGAAATTAATTAACACCTTCTGACCAATCAGAATCGAGAATTCAACCCTGTATCTAAATAGATATTTGAGGTTTTCTTCTAGTATTACTTTTGGACAATGCTTGACTTACATTAGAGATAAAAAAAAAGATCTTTTTAAGGAATTTTTTGCATTATTTTTGGAAAATCTTTGAATAAAATCCCATCTTTAGACCCAGCTTTAGACCTTGCTAGCACTGCTGAACTCTCTCTGACTCAGACACTAAAACATGAAGGCCATTAGACAGTTTGAAGCAGCACACACCCTTTGCAATCAGTTAATGTCCGAGAAGCAAACACAGCTGGTGCAGTGTGAACACACAACCTATAAACACTCAATTTCCTGTGCACTGCATTTGACCGAGACCATCAACTCATCTCACATTTCCCCAAATCCAGCAAACAAAGCATCATCCCGTGATAGGGGGTGGGAGGGGAGGGTGGGGGCTTAGATGCGGTCATGTCCCGGGCGTCTCAATATCGCACCGATCCGGGCTAATCTGGAGGAATCGAAAATAAAGTCCATTTTATTAAAGGCTGGAAAAAGCTTAACGGAGGAGAAAAAAGGTATCCATAAGCTATTTGTAACATTTTAATAAAAATTACATTACTTAATTTTTTTAGATTTTAAAAAATAATTAAGCAAGAACAGCCCTTGGTAGCGGAGCTGATACTGAAGTATCAATAATATATATATATATATATTTTAATCAAGCCTAATATTAAAAAAATCAATGCTGTGCATGTGTGTGTGTGTGTGTGTGCGTGAAAGAGACACAGAATGCGTCTTGTAAGTGATTATTTCATGTTCCAATGAATTTATTTAACATATAATTCTTGAAAACCATCATTGTGGAAATTGCAAAAGTACCATTTTTTTATACACAAAAAACTTTTCAAAGTATCAGTATCGCAAATATTACTTATATAGTGGATCAAAAACAAAACTACTGCCAAGAATCTATACATAAGGAATAAAACACTCAGTGTCATGCTGTTATAGGAAAATAATCAACGGTCCGGTGGTGTGAACGCTTGTCTCTTGTGTTATACGTTTTTAACACGTGCTGTTAGAGTTAGAATCGCTCTATCATACTACAGCTACCAACCAGTTTACTTCCTCTGAGACACGTGACGCCAACCAACTGCATCTTTGCCAACTTCTTTCTTCCTGTGTGTGATCATGACTTTTTAAAGTTTTTAACAAGTGTTGTTAGAGTTAGAATTGTAATCCAGTCCAAATGACAATTTTGCACTTTAGAACATCTTAAATCTTCTTTTAATTTGTAATTTCTTTCTGTAAACGCTTTTACGAGTTATATAGCTTAGTATATACAAGTGCGAAAAAGCTTGCATCCCATCATTAAGACGGGGTTCCAATACTTTTTGGGCAAACAACCCCAAGCACTGACCACATTGACCATGAATATCTTTTATTCCAGATTTATAATATTATAATACTATTGTAACATTTGATCATTTTATCATATGGCAGTAACATAAGTGCGTAGATTTATAGTATTAATTATAATATTACTAACTTTACAGTAAGGTTTGTAAATCCATATTCAATAAATGTTTCAGTGTATTTTCACGTCCATTTTCTTGACCTTTGTTGTTCCACAGAATCAGAGACACTCGATGTTGTAGATCAGCTGGAGAAACTCCATTTTTATCGCTGAACTATGTGCAGACATACTGGATAGACATACACTCTTTTAATTTAAATGTGGCTTGTTTGAATGTGATACTGACCATATTCATTTGTAAAATAAACAAATAAAACAGTTTTACTTGTATTTAAATTGTAAAAAAAAAATTGAGCTGAAATCTTTATCATCACTTTTTAAACACATGCTGTTAGAGTTAAAATTGTTAGAGTTTTGTCTTATATATTTTTAATATGTAAGTTTTCTCTTTAATGATACAAAAACACATACTTCTACAATCTAAGAATGTAGAAGCAGCCAAATTTGCAAAGAAGGCAAATAAATTTAATTCATAACAAATAAATAAAACTACAATAGAAACATATATATAGTATGTACCAAACAAAACAAACAAAAAAAAATGGATAAAAACAACAACAACAACAAATGTTAAATTCACTATACAGAAAATAGAGAGGTATATCTGACTTATTTTTAGAATAAATTAAAAAAAATGTGGACGGGGGGTCACAAATTTTTGCTACTGACTGCACACACAGAGGTTTTCAGCCCTTTAGGCCATGCAGAGTCAAGAATGAGGAATAAATAACGGGGCGTGGTGGTGGTGGTGTGTGTGTGTATGTGTGTATGCGTGTGTGTGTCTGTGTGTGTATGTGTGTGTGTGTGTGTATGTGTGTGTGTGTGTGTGTGTTATCTGGGGTATAATCAAGGAATGGAGAGACAGCTGTAGGAGAAAGCCCAGCATGCTTGGCTGAATTTGGGCTTATCTCACCATCCTCTGAACCGATCACTGAAGTGGGCAATTAAACACAGGGCTGTGCAGGTTAAGTCAGGCATGCTAATGACACAATAGGTGACCTCTGACCTCTGGCCTTACCTGCCCTGGGGTCGTAGATAAGGTGTTTTCACCCAGGTATTCTTGATGAATAGGCTAGCTGAATATCTTCCGCAGGGTAGATGCTATATTCTGGACCAAAAGGCTAAAAAAGTTAGATAGATAGATAGATAGATAGATAGATAGATTTCTGTTCAACTAACATGCTAGTTATCAAAATCTCTAGCTAGCATTAACTAGGCAGCTAGCTAACAAGCTAATATTGACCAAAGAATTCACAGTTCATATACTTTATGGAGCTACACTATATTACCAAAAGTATTCGGTCACCCATCCAAATGATCAGAATCAGGTGTCCTAATCACTTGGCCTGGCCACAGGTGTATAAAATCAAGCACTTAGGCATGCAGACTGTTTTTACAAACATTTGTGAAAGAATGGGCCGCTCTCAGGAGCTCAGTGAATTCCAGCGTGGAACTGTCATAGGATGCCACCTGTGCAACAAATCCAGTCGTGAAATTTCCTCGCTCCTAAATATTCCACAGTCAACTGTCAGCTTTATCATAACAAAATGGAAGAGTTTGGGAACAACAGCAACTCAGCCACGAAGTGGTAGGCCACGTAAACTGACGGAGAGGGGTCAGCGGATGCTGAAGCGCATAGTGCAAAGAGGTCCTCGACTTTCTTCACAGTCAATTGCTACAGAGCTCCAAACTTCATGTGACCTTCAGATTAGCCCAAGTACAGTACGCAGAGAGCTTCATGGAATGGGTTTCCATGGCCGAGCAGCTGCATCCAAGCCACACATCACCAAGCTCAATGCAAAGCGTCGGATGCAGTGGTGTAAAGCACGCCGCCACTGGACTCTAGAGCAGTGGAGACGCGTTCTCTGGAGTGATGAATCACGCTTTTCCATCTGGCAATCTGATGGACGAGTCTGGGTTTGGAGGTTGCCAGGAGAACGGTACATTTCGGACTGCATTGTGCCGAGTGTGAAATTTGGTGGAGGAGGAATTATGGTGTGGGGTTGTTTTTCAGGAGTTGGGCTTGGCCCCTTAGTTCCAGTGAAAGGAACTTTGAATGCTTCAGGATACCAAAACATTTTGGACAATTCCATGCTCCCAACCTTGTGGGAACAGTTTGGAGCGGGCCCCTTCCTCTTCCAACATGACTGTGCACCAGTGCACAAAGCAAGGTCCATAAAGACATGGATGACAGAGTCTGGTGTGGATGAACTTGACTGGCCTGCACAGAGTCCTGACCTGAACCCGATAGAACACCTTTGGGATGAATTAGAGCGGAGACTGAGAGCCAGGCCTTCTCGACCAACATCAGTGTGTGACCTCACCAATGCGCTTTAGGAAGAATGGTCAAAAATTCCTATAAACACACTCCTCAACCTTGTGGACAGCCTTCCCAGAAGAGTTGAAGCTGTAATAGCTGCAAAAGGTGGACCGACATCATATTGAACCCTATGGGTTAGGAATGGGATGGCACTTAAGTTCATATGTGAGTCAAGGCAGGTGACCGAATACTTTTGGTAATATAGTGTAGCTAGCTTTCTCAGCATTTTTTTAGATTAACAAATAAACATGCTAGTTATCAAAAAAGTTCCTAGCAAACACCTAGCTAGTTACACTGATAGGTTACGAAGCTACATTATCAGTTAAAAGATGGTTTACAGTGTTGTGCAAAAGTCTTGGCACCCCGGGGTTTGCTGCAAAAATAAGGAGCAACAGTCAAAGTCTCCAGAAAAACTGTGGCTGCTTCTCCAAGAAGCTCAGCAAAACATTGTACCTGAGACTATTTATTTATTTTTTTTTTTAAGCAAAAGGTCATCACATTTAATATTGATTTTGTTTCACTTAATACTGTTTACTGATGGCATCTTTGCTCTACAGCATTTGCATGTGCCTAAGACTTTTGCAAAGAACTGTACCTTATGTGGCTGTCTGGCTTTCTGGGTAACAAACATGCTAGTTAATAAAAATGCTTCTAGTAAACACTAATTAGCTAGATAACACGCTAACATTAGAAGTTAAAAGAGTTTATGGTTTATGTACCTTATGGAGTTAGATAGCTTTCTCAGCATTTTTCGTATAAAATCACTATTAAAGTGAACAAAAACACTAGATATCGAAAATGTTTGTAGTGAACTAGCTAGTTAGTTAACAAGCTAACTTTAGAAGTTAAAATAGTCTATGGTTTTACTCAGCTAGCTACCTAGCGACTTATAAAGCTAATGATTGATGATTAAAAGACTGTATAGTGTACATAGTATATTTTCACAGTTGATAGCTTTTTCCACACTTATTTAACATCTCAACAGTTTTAGGAAACACGAACTAGCCTGCTGTCTGCCTAGCTTGGTAAACAAGCTAAATTATCTTTATAAAAAATAATAAATAATAAGTAGGAAAAATGCTCTCTACCAATTGCACAGTACAGTTGCCCTCAGAACAATTTTTATTAGCGATTTTGCTAATAAAAGCACACCTTAAAAGTGTACTGCTTTAAAAAAATAGACTGAGATGATTAAGCTCATAGGGAAGTCCGTTGCTAAGTAGTGAACTGAGGATGAGGGTTAAACTAAAGGACAGAAATGGCAGCAGAGAACGCGCCGCATTCTCGGCTTGATATCTGGCGCCGAAGTCAGCATGCAGTGAAAATACACTTTTCTTTTATTCCCTCAGGCAACCTTTCCTGCCCCGTGATTCTGTTGCCATCGTTGTATCAGCGCTGTTGAATTATTCAGCGGCGCGATGGGAGCCGGCGTCTGCCTGGAATGGGAGATTAATATTTGTCACGCTCGCTGCAAACGTGCCACTGACCAGACTGGCAAATGCAATCTGATCAAAGAGCACAGGAGTGTAGTGTGTGTCTGTGTGTGTGAAAGTGTATTCCTACTATAGCATCCTCACACGCACACACACACACTTTCCGGATCATTCTCCGGCTTCTGCCTGCCGCAGGCCAGCACATACTGCAAAAAAAGGCGGATTTTCCCAAGATCCAATTACATCCTCTGCTGAGACGGAACTCCACCTGACGTCCCGAGGCTTATTAATCAGTTCAGAGACACTTCATGTGCGAATGTGCCGTGTGTTTACACTGTTGGTGCTTCGTATATACTGATCCTTTAGAGACCTGACGAAAAACTCGCACATATTGTTCTAATCAACAACAAAGATATAATTCGCAAGCAACAAGTTGCTCGTCTCACTTGTAATTTGTCGCTTGTAGGCACGGCCTTTTCAGCATTTTTTTTTCTTTCCCCTGTGACAAACAGTAGTAGCTATACTACAGTATATAGCTTCTCAAGCTAGCTAATTAAACACAACTGACCAATCACTAATCTGTGTGAACTTTGGTCGTTTGGTTTACATGCTAGACTTTGTGCTAGCTTCGTTTTCAAATTAGCATGCTAACTGTACTAGCTATGTACACTCACCAGAGGATCCAACGATCTCTGCTACTTCCTTCCAAGCTTTATTTTTCTTTGTAACATCTCTATACATGTTTAATGAGAGGACATATGAGACAGGATAAGATGAAACCACAGTTATAAGTTTTCCTAATTTCCATAGATTTGAAAAAAAAAAAAAGAAATCAGTTCAAACGTCACGTACCGCTGTCGCTAAAATGGCGGCTGTGTATCGTACATAGAATGTATGTAGAAGATGAACGCTCGCCTACATGGTATACCACAATAAAGAAACCTGACAGCATTATACCCAGAATATATGAATTTCCAGAATACATATGATCTCTTAACATAATTTTATGATTAGTTTTCCTAATCAAATTCAACAGTGTTATACAGTTAAAGAAATACTCCAGCATTTTTCTACAGAACTTCTCTCCACTTATCTGTAATTCCCGCTGTGATAAGGTGTGATAAGATTCCCACAGGCAAGCATTTTCACACGATACTCCAAAATCACTTATAATGGAAGTCTAAGGGCAGTTGTTGAATTCCCTCCATAAGTGTTTATCTGAAACATATATTGTTATTGTTTATATATTGTTACATATATTGTTTATATACTGTAAAACACTTTCACAAATTCTTCAGTCAACAATCTGTTACAGAATGATTCTTTTCAGAGAGAGATTTGTGGTTAGTTGTGTCTTTGTGATATAACAGGAACTTGTGAAGTAACTGGAACTACTTCAGAGAGTGAAAAAACCTACATAAGAAATGCTTTGGTAAGACTTTCTCTCGTGTCTCTCGTTCTCACAGCTTTATTCTTCAAATGTAATGGTTATGGTTTTGAATTTGTGTTTTATAGTCGGGAAACATTTATTGGATAAGCATTCAACATCTGCCCTTAGACTTTAAGTTTTAAGTTGATAAGTTAACACGTACATTTACATTTATGGCATTTGGCAGATGTAACATGTAAACACGTTTTCTGTTTTTTTTTATTCTTATCTGTGGCAATCCCACATACAGTACAGATACGGTGGATAGGGTCTAGGTTGCAAAAAAAAAACAAAACAAAACTGGAGTGTACCTTTAATGTCATGCCTTTGTCTAGGTATCTAGTTATGTTCCTCCATTTTGAACTCTGCCAGTCAAAGATGAATATGTGCTTTAATAGAAATCTGAAATTCACTACTGATCCACCGGCAATGGACCAGAAGTCACCCGACCCTTTCTAAGAGAAATGAATCAGTGAAAAGGCAGCTGCATGCCTCTGGCATGTTTTATCCCTTTTTAGCCAAATGCATCCCCGGTGTCCTTGTCGAGCGCCAGTCCTGAGTCCAGATCTCTTAATTATCAGGAACATATGCTGCATTACAAGGACACAGTGAAGCATGGCGAAAGTGACGAGGAAGTGGATCAGTGGTGATGTAGAACTTCCTCAGATTTAACTACTGCTAACTGAGTAAAGATAATACATCAGTGTTTCTGTAGTAACAGATCATTCACGGGGACTTGTACGGTGAACGCTCGACATAAACACATTTTTAAAACGTGTAATTGTTGATATTCTGATGGTTTCTGTAAGGAGACGTTTATTTTGAATACTTAGAGGAGTGTTCAGGAAGGTGTCTCCAGTTCTATCACTTTGTAGCAGTCAGAGGTAAAGTAACTGTTACTAAGTTTCCAGAAGTGTTTACGCTTCGCTGTTTCTCTTTTACATGATGAGGTGCATTTTTTTGTCTTAGTAACGTCAAAAGAAAGACAGGAAAAAAGAGGCTGTTCGTGATCTGTGTTTATAGCTGCTATAACATAAGTGATAACTTGTTCCACAACATTAAACATAGCTATACACATGTTAAAAAAAAGTAAGTAAGTAAGTAAAGTAATTGTTGTGTTGTGAGAGGAATAACACACTTTGGGATGCTTTTCCACCAAAAAACAGCTGGTTCTTGTTCAGTTCCAAAATATTCCAAAACACTGCTTGTGTAGAAGAAAAAACTAACTTTTAGGGATTGGTATCGTTTTGTTGCCATGACGACTTCTTATGGAAAATTCATAACCAGCATTAAAAGCGACATAAGTATTGGAAGATTTTAGAAATTGCTTTGGAAATTATAAACAAAATGAAAATATTGTGACTGAATCAGTGATCTTAGGAAGAAAATATTTTTTTCTTGGTGGTTTCAATCAAATGGTGCTATACAATACAGAAAAAATAGCTAAAAGTTAAAAAAAAGACAACATTTAGGAAACAATATGTTCATATTGTTGATAAAGTTGTGCAGTAAGGGCAAAAAAATGCCAAATTTTATTCTTGCATGATTTAAAAAGTGTCAAATGACCCCTCATGAACGCGCTCTCCTAAGCAACGTTCAAACAGTTCGAGCTGTAATTACATAATTACGTTTCTCTTATTCCACTTGGACAGTTGCACAAAGCAGAGCTGGAAAGTTCCAGGAACCTGTAAGGGTGCGACTGCCAAAAAACTCACACCTCGGAAACACACTTTACCTCGCCCGAGTCCAAAACAAAGCGTGACAGATGTGAGAAGTCATGGCGGCCTTGTACAAAACACTTGTCAGCTCTCAGCACGATCTGTCAGCTCTCGTCAACACGTACCTTACCCCGAGGACACGATGAGTCGAAAACGTTTCGCTCTACTCGGCTTTTAGACATAAAGAACACTGCAGGATGCACATTTCTGTGAATCTGTACATGATTTTATTCAACTGACTGAAAAATAAAAAGAAATATTTTAATTTCAGTAGAGAAACGAATACAATTGAGCCAAATTCTAATTATTTCATTACAAATAAAAGCATTATCATGCTGACAGGAAGTAGTAATGAATTACTGATACCAAGAGACGACGACAATGAACCTGTATTAGCACTTAAATGAAGTAATGACATTTATCTGAATAATAAATTTTGTGTTCTTAAATAATACAGTATTTGGGAGAAATGTAATAAACAGATGAAAATGTTAGGCCCTAAACTCATAGAAACCTTAACAAGAACCCTAAAACAGTGTTTCCTTATCAGAAAGAGCTCTAAGTAGAACACCTTTAGATGGCTGAGAACCCTTTATTATCCAGTGAACACTTAAAAGTCCCTTGTTCGAGGTATTATGTTAGGAATAAAACACTCTGTGTTGTGCTGTTATAGGAAAATAATCAACTTTTGGTTGGTGTGATGAAGCAGAGTTACTGTTACCAGCCCGAAGTCGATTATTTTCCTATAACGCCACGTCAGGAAGAGTTTTATTCCTCTTATACCACAGCCATTTGGTCAACAATTACAATTTTTTAAATTTAATCAAAGAACAACACCACATAATTTTTTATCTGTTTAAAGTTACATTTGATGCTGTGAAACAAGTTAGTTCCTGTTATCACTTACATTATATCAGCTATTAAAGATTTTTTTGTGTGTGCACGTGTGTGTGTGTGAGTCGGGGATGGAGGGGGCGTTTTAAAATTTGCATATCATGCATATTCATAGATTCTTGCATTATAGAGGATACATTTATTTATTTATTGCTATAAAAAAAAAACATATTAAAGAAATAGTTCAAGGGTACTTTAAATGATATTAGCTTGGGGTGACGTCTCATAGTACAGCTCCCTGCTGCCCTCTACTGGTATCTGCATATTCAATGGTCTGTGTGTGTGTGTGTGTGTGTGTGTGTGTGTGTGTGTGTGTGTGTGTGTGTGTGAGAAAGTGTTGGATAGAGAGACAGAGGGAGAAGGAAAGGGTAAAGGTATTTCACTCTTACTGGGTCTACTGCACAGAGGGACAGGATGATAGATGAGCAGCTCACCAGGATTGAGTAGGAATCATGGAGGAGCAAGAGAGAGAGATGGAGAGAGGGAAAGTGGGAAAGAGAGAGTAGGTGAGAGCAAGCGAAGGTGTGTCCTCCAACTAAGGTCAAGTCCTGGTGTTAAAGACAATGTGTGCATTTTTGAGCAGGCTGTAACTGAAGAGGGGC